>NC_134831.1:111813739-111897582 GCF_004210375.1 Tachypleus tridentatus
AATTTCAGTATTTTGACAATATTTGTAGACTGAAGTAAAGGTTTTTTTAACTATTACACATGAAATATTCCGTTCTTGTTGAGTCTTCTTAATATTGGACACTTTTCTGTCATTTGGTAGATGCTAGTTTATCTCATGCTTCAGATCAGTGACAGTATTTCTTCTGTCCTGAAGGCTGTATAAACATAGATATTTAACATCAGTATAACTGAGTTTAGGTGTTCTACCTCTTCCTTTATTATTTTTCAGATTTACCTGTCTTGGTCTCATGATCTGGATTGTACTTAGCAGTGATGTTGAGAAAAACCCACTTGCAGGCTTCAACAGTTGGAACTTCTGTAAAGAGGAATATAACATCGAAACATGCCATTAAGGCTTTATGTTTGAGTTGATTAAGATTACACTTGAAATTAAAAGAGTCTTTGATGAATGAGCTGGCTGATGTTACAGATAGCCTTAGAACTCTATATCCGAGATCGTAACCCATCTATAGACATTCCCAGCAACCAATTAGTAACCCTCGTAGAATTCACCACGATGAAGACAAACTTCATGTTCAACAACCACAACTATATACAAAGAAGTGGCCTAAGTTCTAGCCAATATTTTTATGACACAAGTTGAAACACAAACAATTAACACAGCATTACATCCACCACTATACTGTTACAGATATATAGATGACACGCGGTTCGCGGTATTCTGATCTACAGAACACATACTTAATTTTTCAATCACGTTAACTCTATACATCCCAACATTAACTTCACATGTGAAGAGGAAGAAAGCAATCAAATATCATTTCTTAACATCAAAATTACAAGAACTGACACACAATTCAAAACAGAAATCCACCGAAAAATCACCCATACTGGACTATACATTCCTTGGGACTCAGCACATGAAACAAAACAAAAACTCAACATACTAAGAAACCAAATAAACACAGCCATAAAACTATGCTCACCAGATAAAATTAACGATGAATTAGACAAAATAAAACAATACTTCATCAACATCAATAAGTTTCCTTCACAAACCGTAGAAAACATTATCACGCATACACACCTAGACAGAAAGCAAAATCAACCAACTAAAGTAAATATATCTCTAATCAAAAAATCAACGAAACCATATACTGCTGTATACCATATATTCCTGACATCAGCAAACAAATAACCAACATTTGGCAAAAATTAGTAACAAAATATGACATTCCAGTTAATACCAAATTTATTCAAAAACCAGGCACAAAACAGAGGTCTATACTATGTAAAAACTACACTGACAAACACCACACCAACAGTATTTATAAAATACAATGTGATAACTGTCACAACTTCTGTATTGGAGAAACAAGTAGAAAAATGGAAACCAGATTCAAAGAACATAAAAAGTCACCTTCACGTGTGTTCGAACACTGCAAGTCAAACAAACACAACATAACCATAGAAAACACTCAAATACTAAATAAATAAACAAACATAAACAAATGTAAAATTAAAGAAGCCTTACTTATACAACAACTCAAGCCCAAAATAAACCAATACAAAGGAACGCCTTTATACCTATATTAAAAATAATAAAATAAATAATATAAAATTATATATTCAAACATCTAACATCGCCCTCTACATTCTGACACTCAGTTACACAACCCCTTTCAAAGATGTGGTCAGCTTCCGGTCAGTTACCTCTTTCTTTCTTGTGAATCTGACGATGACCGAGGAAGGTCAAAACGTTGTTCACTCCTCTACTTCTATATGTAAAAAATTTTCTCAACCCAAACAAGTTGTTTTTACATATATATTTTTATATATATATTTTTTGTACTTAGCAGTGTTTGGGGAACATTTGAAGTCTATAGTAATTTGTCTCGGAGTCCAACCAGCATCACATAAAGCCTTTATGTGAATTCTCTTCACACAAATAAACCTTAATAAGAACAATGTTTAAGATTATATATTAAGTTTTATTATCATGACACAGTCCAGAAAGTGTAGAGAATTACCAGTAGAGCAGAGAGTTCACATTAAAGGCTTTATGTGATGCTGGTTGGACTCTTGAGACAAACTACTGTAAACTTGAAATGTTCCCCAAACACTGTCAAGTACAACACAGATCGTTAGAATATGACAGGTGAATTTGAAAATAATAAAGGAAGAGGTAGAACACCTAAACTCAGTTATACTGATGTTAAATATCTATGTTTATACAGCCTTCAGGACAGAAGAAATACTGTCACTGATCTGAAGCAGGAGATAAACTAGCATCTACCAAATGACAGAAAAGTGTCCAGTTCCACAGTAATTGATTTCTTCTATCATATACAACTACCACATGCTAGCTTCTTTCTATACAGCTAAGACAATGCATAACAGATGTTTCAAACCCTAGATTTAATGAGTATGTTCATTCAAACAGAACCCTTACAACATACCCTGGGTACAAGTATATGGTAATTCTAAACAATAAGTATTTTAACTCTGGCTAATTCAGTTATCAACAAGAACCAGTAAAGAATTATCATAGTGTTAACATTTTGTTATGGTATAGAAGGTTTAAGAACATTAAATGGAAAGAATGACATAATACTATCTTGTTCTAATGGTTTTACACAGTCACAAACTTTAATACAATGTTTTAGGAATAACATTAAATAATGATTGGTATAACAATCAACTTTGTTATTTGTACCTGAACATTGTCTAAGTTAATTTATTATAATACAAAATAACAGAAATATACCTATAAGTTTAACATAGCCACATCACCTGCCAGTGATGGTATACACCCAATGCCAGTAACATTATGTATGTAGTAACTGTAGAAAACTTAACATAGCCACATGAACCTTTACAGCTGGTGTACCGCGTGGTAACATATATATTTGTTAGTAGATTGAAAGCAGTCTACAAATGTTATTTATGAAGAAGAAAGTTTGTTATAGTTTTAAAATTTGAGATAAATGTTTTGTCTGAGTTATTACTTTTGAAATATGTGATTGCTATTAAACTTACATTGTTGAAATTAAGTTAAATATTTTGCATCAGGTGACACGTATTTCAGCTTGTATTTCATAAATCTAACACCAGGAGGTACAGTAGGAATGTGACATATTGTTCTCTGAAGTAAAGTGCAAGTCCCACATATCATTGATATTATGTTTGAGAAAACTAGATGTTCCTACTGACAGTATATTTGCATTGAGATTCATTAATGTTGTAATCGGAAGACACTAGACACCGAATGATTTACTTGTTGGAGGCTTGTATTGGTTTGGGCTGTGTATCTGGTTGATTGGGTGTTTTTGTTTGATTCTTTTTGGTAGGACTTATACTTTGGTTGATTGTGTTTTGGTCAGAGAGTATGTTTTGTTTCAAGGTGTGTTTCTACTTAAGGTTTAGTAAAATGTGTTTTTGTTAGAGTATTTCCTTCAGTCTAAGTAGATCATAACTGACCCAAACAGTTATTGTAACTAATTCAGTATATCACTCTTAACTAAAACTATAAAATGAGATCAAACAATAACCGAGAAAGCATTTACCAACCAGATCAGTATTCTTAACAACTTTGGCCGTAAGTAAAACAATACCTCGAAATCCACATTATGTATACAAAGTAATAAACAGTAAACATAATAAACTTAACTAGTGCTGTTCAAAAAACAAACAAAGACTGTTGGCTTTCGAGCAGCTTAACATCTGTAGAAGTGTAGGAGCAGGTCAATAATGATAGTATGGATGTAACAGTTTAAATATGGAGTCTGGTGACAGGTCAATAATGATAATACGGATGTAACAGTTTAAATATGGAGTCTGGTAGCAGGTCAGTAACAGAGACAAAGGAATTTCTGAATGCTCTCGGTTATATTTGCCCTTAACTTTCTGTTTGTGGTCAACTAAGTTTAAACCAAAAAAACTGCCACAATTTTGATGTGGTAACTAACCAAAGTTGTTATTACTCACGCACAAGTTTTAGTAAGAGATTAAGGAGTAGCTTTGAATCAGTTAGGGTTTACTGAAGAATTACAAATCAGATTTAATCTTGTAACTGATAACTCCAACTATAAACGATGAATAACTTTAATCTAACTGTAAACAATAAATAACTCAAATTTAATTTCTAAATGTAAACTGTATAACTATAAGAGTTTAGTCTGAAAAATGTAATCAGTAAATAACTTTAAGAACTTAGTATCAAAATGTAAACAGTAAATAACTTTAAGAACTTAGTCTCAAAATGTAAACAGTAAATAACTTTAAGAACTTAGTCTCAAAATGTAAACAGTCAAAAACTTTAAGAACTTAGTCTCAAAATGTAAACAGTAAACAACTTTAAGAACTTAGTATCAAAATGTAAACAGTAAATAACTTTAAGAACTCAGTCTCAAAATGTAAAGAGTAAATAACTTTAAGAACTTAGTATCAAAATGTAAAGAGTAAATAACTTTAAGAACTTAGTATCAAAATGTAAAGAGTAAATAACTTTAAGAACTTAGTATCAAAATGTAAAGAGTAAATAAATTTAAGAACTTAGTATCAAAATGTAAAGAGTAAATAACTTTAAGAACTTAGTATCAAAATGTAAACAGTAAATAACTTTAAGAACTTAGTATCAAAATGTAAACAGTAAATAACTTTAAGAACTCAGTCTCAAAATGTAAACAGTAAATAACTTTAAGAACTCAGTCTCAAAATGTAAACAGTAAATAATTTTAAGAACTCAGTCTCAAAATGTAAACAGTAAATAACTTTAAGAATTAGTCTCAAAATGTAAACAGTAAATAACTTTAAGAACTTAGTATCAAAATGTAAACAGTAAATAACTTTAAGAACTCAGTCTCAAAATGTAAACAGTAAATAACTTTAAGAACTTAGTCTCAAAATGTGAACAGTAAATAACTTTAAGAACTCAGTCTCAAAATGTAAAGAGTAAATAACTTTAAGAACTTAGTATCAAAATGTAAACAGTAAATAATTTTAAGAATTTAATCTCAAAGTGTAAACAGTAAATAGCATAATACAGTGGAACCCCTCTAAAACAACCACTCTCATGACTGAGACAAACTGGCCTGATTAGAGGGTTCCACTGTACATAATTAAGGATTATGTAAACAAGAAAAGGGACTTTGATTGAATGACCGCTTTCAAGGGGTGACCAAATTTGATGGGTGGCTGCTTAGAGGGTTCCACTGTAATTTAATCTCTAACTGTAATCAACAAATAACTTTTAATAATGTAGTCTCAAACTGTAAACAGTAAATAACCAATAATGTAGTCTCAAACTGTAAACAGTAAATAACCAATAATGTAGTCTCAAACTGTAAACAGTAAATAACTAATAATTTAATCTCTAACTGTAAACAGTAAATAACTAATAATTTAATCTCTAACTGTAAACTGTAAATAACTAATAATTTAATCTCTAACTGTAAACAGTAAATAACTTTAAGAATTTAAACTCTAACTGTAAACAGTAAATAACTAATAATTTAGTCTCTAAATGTAAACAACAGAGAAATTCTAGAAGCTATTTTCAGATAGTTGCATTATGTTTAGCAGCGAATTTCAAACATTGAAAAAATGGTGTATAAAAGTGCATACCATGTAACTTAATAAGGTCAACCAATTTTATTCTGTAATGTTGTAAATGTCTTAATGGATCCTAGCCTTGTATTGTCTAAATATATGTGTGTCTGTATATATATATATTGAGCACAAAGTATCTGTGTCTGTTTGTCTGTTATCTAACAACTGAGTTACTGGACCAATCTGAAGCAAATTTTATGACATGATAGCTTGGAACAAGGACACGCTGTTGGTTAACAGTTCCTATACTTCCCATTATTGTTGTTATTGAGCATTTATTACACTATGTAACACAAATTTTGTTCCTGGATAGTATGCGTTATTTCTTAATTACTTATGTTGTAAAAGTACAGAAAATGGCCATTATTCTCTTCAAACTTTGCTTTTGTTACCTGGATAATGAAATTTAGAAACTAACCTATTTTATACGTAAAAACAGGCAAATTTGCACATTTTCATTTACATAAGGTCTGAATAAAACAACATATGAATCAAGATTTGCATGTTTTTATACTAAAGTTATGCAAAAATGTTTAGAAGTGAATAGTTTTTTGAGATTTGCAACTGTAATGTAAATCGACATTCGACTTTGTTAGACCAAGATCTCTGATCAAGTCATTGAGGTCTCTTTGGTTGGTGTAGAGTGGGTTTCTCTCTCCAGCTGCACCTATGAAATTGTAATCTGGATCTTAAACGTCTACCTCCTCTTCTGATTTGCTGCTCTCTTCTGAAAATGGCTGCTTTCTCTCTGGTAGAGTGGGTACAAGGAGCTCAGGGCAGTGTGGCACTGGATGATGGAAGGGTCCACCATGCAGAAGTAACAATTGTTTGAGTGGTCAGTGTGTTCACACCAAATTCTTGGAATAGAGAACTTCATGGCTCTCTCTTCCCCTCTGTACCATCCTGCAAAATAGCAAAATAAAATTATTATAAAGAATAAATTTAGTTCATCCACAACTAATATGTGAGAGGTTCATGCAAAATATTTTATATGTGATGTTTTTCTATACTATTGGAAATAAAAAAAAAGATATTTAAAATGTAAAAGGTCTAACATTTGTATAATATAAAATCTTACAAATCAAGCAAACAAAAATTGTCCGTCTTACCTTCTAGAGTTTTTATGCAGTGCTCACAGGTATAATGAGGTATCCAGGGTTTGTCTTGATCCCTGACAGGCATTCCAAAATATGTCTTGTAGGCATTTTAGTAGATACTGTCACAGAGTACTTCTTCACTCTTGTCTTGATAAATTTTCCACATACATGGCAGAATTCATCTGGAGAATGCTTGCAGCTTCTTGATGCCACCTCTGATAAAATCAGATAGGTCTATGTGTTCACTTGGGCAGCTAGAACTAAACTTTAGTGGTGTGTGGTGAGCCCCTGTATATATATATATTACTGTGGAAGGTTCTAGAAAATTCTCGTAAGTTCTACAACATTTTAGAAAGTTCTTCAAAATTCTTGTAAGTTTGAGAAAATTCTCTATCAGCTATTCAGCACTGAATCTACCTGGAATGTTCTGTAAAATGGGTAAATTTGAAAATTTCATTAGCCAGGTCACAAAAGCAAAGTTTGAAGAGAAAATAGGTCTTTCCCATTTACTTTAGGCATAAGCAATTGGGAAATAACACTTTCTGCCCAGGAACAAAAAAAGTAAAAATTTTGTTACATAGTGTTATCTTTGATGTAAGTTAATTACACTCACAGATGGCGCAACGTATTTATATTAAAACAAAAAAAAAACTTAAATTTTTATAACACAACTTACGCATAGTGTGGAGAAGTCATACAGAAGTTATATATCTCATAAAGTGCTTTAGCTCCATCTATGAAAAAATGCAATAAAAACAGAAAGACCGTCACTATTATATGAACTCAAGTGAAGTTTCCAGTCCAGCAGCCACCCTTGTTTGTTTTGAATTTCGCGCAAAGCTACACGAGGGTTATCTGCCTTATCCGTCCCTAATTTAGCAGTGTAAGACTAGAAGGAGGACAGCTAGTCATCACCACCCACCACCAACTCTTGGGCTACTCTTTTACCAACGAACAGTGGGATTGATCGTAACATTATAACGCCCCCACGGCTGAAAGGGCGAGCATGTTTGATGTGACGGGGATTCGAACCCGATGCCCTCGGATTACAAGTCGAGTGCCTTAACTACCTGGCTATGCTGGGCCTCAACAACCACCCTAAGGCTGATATGAAAATCCATTTCTTAAGTTACATTCCTATTTTGACACATGACCTTTCCATTTCGGCACATAAGATGCTTCTGCAGCCAATGATAATCAGTTAATTAACCACGTGAAACTCTGTATAAGAACTGGATATTGAAAGCAGGTTACAGGAGGCACACCAGCCGCCACTACATCTTTATATAAAGTCACCATACTTTAAGCATACACACTATGTTCTTAAAGCTTATACAAGCGTTGGTGAGGTATTATGAATACTGTAATAATATATTTATAAATAAATCAAATAGAAAAATGTGAAAGGTTTGGAATTAAAACTATTATTTACTTTTATTTTATTCATCTACTGGGCTCGTGTGTAAACTGAATGAACGCTTATTTAACATATGGAAAGAAACAAACAAAATCGAACAACTTTTACTCTCGACGTGTGGTTAGTTTTCTGATTACGACAAACGTAAATGATTTAACTTTCAATTTCTACATCAGCGTTTCAACTGATCATATATAGTCGTGTTCTCCACGTTCTTTCAACTTTATAACAGCTTGTAGTTTCAAATGCGAAAGGCTTCTTTACAAGGCAATTTCGTCAGAAGCACACCACTACTTCCTGCATGCTTTCCATAATGCTTCTTGTATACGAAGACGAATGCTTACTATTTCCCTGCTCAACAGTTGGATTGGATGGAATAGCACAAATGCCCGTTTTATTTTACAGCTGCTTGAAGTATGCAACTGTTATTAAACTGACAAGTCGTAGAAACAACTTGTGTGCACGTGACTTTTCTCGCTCCTCCAGACAATAATCATTCTTAATTATGTTGCATACTGTTGCCTGGATCTCTTGAACGTTTCTTTCCACTGACCTTTCTGTTTAAGATATTCGTTTGTTATAAGAAATTGTACTTTGCTTACCACGGCTTGCTTGAGTACGACTTGTTGGAGGTCTCTCTTTGGATGGTTCTGGTTCTCCAAAGTGATTATATTCATTTTTTCCAATTCAGCTAAGTACAAATACCTTTTCTGAACGTATTTTTATGATATTAGTATATAAATATTTCGTGTCAGAAAGGATTGTTACATTCCGTTCTCAAATGCGATCAATTATTGGAGGAATCACCCTGCCTACGTAATGTCAACATTGTCGTTCCTCCGCGACTATACATTGGCTGTGGTTGTCACATGACATACCAATTTGCTTATGCAAAATTCGGTGGCAGATTTGAGGTTGTGTAGGCTCAGGGGCTAATAATTTTTGTGGGCTCTACATCCCATGTAAGTTTACGCTAGAATAAAATTATCATTGGACCCGCTGAAGATCACAGGCCCTGGGGCTGAGCCCCCTCTAGCCCCTACCTAAATACGCCACTGGCAAAATTGTGTCAGTATAACGAACTAAACCTCCTGTTTATCCATAAGTTTACTTCACCAGCCAATGAAGTTTCACATTAATATTGCTCACGCGCATAACACGAGCAGTATTGCGTGAATTCACGATCTATAAAACAAAGTCCAGCTGAGCGTTAGATATATATTGAAATACGTCGCGTAAACAGAACATCAGATTATATTGTAGACCTCAAAAGTAAGTCTACTTTCGAAATGATTAAAACCAAATGATACATCGGATCGCTACATCTTGAAGGTAAGTTTGATTGTTTTTAATGGCCCATACATCAAAATTATATACCTGCGTCATGTTTACTAATTTACAACGCAATTATCGAATGGTAATACAGTTTTTCTGACTAACTCCTATTTAGACTAAATGTGATAAGTAGTGTGGAAGTCTGTTTTACTTTTCTAAGAGTAAAATCCCTTTTTCAGTTTCGTATGAAATGTACTATATATGTTCGACCACACTTGTTAAGATTTTATAAAATTTGTACCGAGAAAATGTTCATCTTAATATAGTTACACAAAATACCAGTCGTAAAAACCAGCAGTTTGACGCAGTTATACAAAACAGCAGTTTCACACAGTTAGACAAAATACCAGTCGCAAAAACCAGCAGTTTCACACAATTAAATAAAATACGAGTCTTGCTCTTCAGTGTAAATATTGAATGTGGACTCTGCTGTCTTTCCACTAATCACTGTAATAAACAAGTGGACTCTGCTGTCTTTCCACTAATTACTGTAATAAACAAGTGGACTCTGCTGTCTTTCCACTAATTACTTAATAAACAAATGGACTTTGCTGTTTTCCACTCTTTAGTGTAATAAATAGTTGAATGTCGTTAAATTTCCAATAGATTATGTTAGATAAATAAATAAAGCCTTGTTAAAGGTCCAGATAATGAAGTAAACATTGTTAAGTTTGCATTATATGATGTGAAAGGTAAGTAAACGTTATTATTGTTTCATATAATTGTATTGAACTAACGAACTCGTCAAAGTTGATGAAACTCTCTATTCTAAAATATTGATTAATGTTTTTATTAAGATAAATGCTCCAGACAGTTATGTATATTAACCGTAGCGTTTAGTTGGTAGATGAAGGCTTTCCTCCTGATTGGCTTGGGTTTGTTTCAGGATTGACCTAAGTGATTGGATTACAAACTTACAGTATCCTAAGAAAGCTGTGAACGTTCTTTTCTTCTACATGTTTTGCTCTAAATTGTCAAACAATTTGTCCATGAATGTTGTACCTAGGGAGGGGTCGTAACAACGTCCTTCAGTCATCAGTCTACTTGTGGCAGTATTGCACTGTCGAATGATCAGATATTCTTCACAACCAAAATGTGTAAATGGTAAACCTGTTGCTTATGGCACTACGACTCGCATCTAGAATGACTCACCAGTGTAACACTACACTCCTATCTGTAGCGACACATTAATCTAGCAGTACGACTCGTGTCTGCAGTGACTCACCAGTGTAACACTACACTCCTATCTGTAGCGACACATTAATCTAGCAGTACGACTCGTGTATGCAGTGACTCACCAGTGTAACACTACACTTCTATCTATAGAGACACATTAATCTAGCAGGTACGACTCGTGTCTGCAGTGACTCACCAGTGTAACACTACACTCCTATCTGTAGCAACACATTAATCTAGCAGTACGACTCGTGTCTGCGGTGACTCACCGGTGTAACACTACACTTCTATCTGTAGCGACACATTAATCTAGCGGTACGACTCGTGTCTGCGGTGACTCACCAGTGTAACACTACACTCCTATCTGTAGCGACACATTAATCTAGCAGTACGACTCGTGTCTGCGGTGACTCACCAGTGTAACACTACACTCCTATCTGTAGCGACACATTAATCTAGCAGTACGACTCGTGTCTGCGGTGACTCACCAGTGTAACACTACACTCCTATCTGTAGAGACACATTAATCTAGCAGTACGACTCGTGTCTGCGGTGACTCACCAGTGTAACACTACACTCATATCTGTAGCGACACATTAATCTAGCAGTACAACTCGTGTCTGCGGTGACTCACCAGTGTAACACTACACCTATCTGTAGCGACACATTAATCTAGCAGTACGACTCGTGTCTGCGGTGACTCACCAGTGTAACACTACACTTCTATCTGTAGAGACACATTAATCTAGCAGTACGACTCGTGTCTGCGGTGACTCACCAGTGTAACACTACACTTCTATCTGTAGAGACACATTAATCTAGCAGTACAACTCGTGTCTGCGGTGACTCACCAGTGTAACACTACACCTATCTGTAGCGACACATTAATCTAGCAGTACGACTCGTGTCTGCGGTGACTCACCAGTGTAACACTACACTTCTATCTGTAGAGACACATTAATCTAGCAGTACGACTCGTGTCTGCAGTGACTCACCAGTGTAACACTACACTTCTCTCTGTAGAGACACATTAATCTAGCAGTACGACTCGTGTCTGCAGTGACTCACCAGTGTAACACTACACTCCTATCTGTAGCGACACATTAATCTAGCAGTACGACTCGTGTCTGCGGTGACTCACCAGTGTAACACTACACTCCTATCTGTAGCGACACATTAATCTAGCAGTACGACTCGTGTCTGCGGTGACTCACCAGTGTAACACTACACTCCTATCTGTAGAGACACATTAATCTAGCAGTACGACTCGTGTCTGCGGTGACTCACCAGTGTAACACTACACTTCTATCTGTAGCGACACATTAATCTAGCAGTACGACTCGTGTCTGCGGTGACTCACCAGTGTAACACTACACTCCTATCTGTAGAGACACATTAATCTAGCAGTACGACTCGTGTCTGCGGTGACTCACCAGTGTAACACTACACTTCTATCTGTAGCGACACATTAATCTATCAGTACGACTTGTGTCTGCAGTGACTCACCAGTGTAACACTACACTCCTATCTGTAGCGACACATTAATCTAGCAGTACGACTCGTGTCTGCAGTGACACACCAGTGTAACACTACACTTCTATCTGTAGAGACACATTAATCTAGCAATACGACTCGTGTCTGCAGTGACACACCATTGTAACACTACACTCCTATCTGTAGCAACACATTAATCTAGCAGTACGACTCGTGTCTGCAGTGACACACCAGTGTAACACTACACTTCTATCTGTAGCGACACATTAATCTAGCAGTACGACTCGTGTCTGCAGTGACTCACCAGTGTAACACTACACTCCTATCTGTAGCGACACATTAATCTAGCAGTACGACTTGTGTCTGCAGTGACACACCAGTATAGCAGTACGACTCGTGTCTGCAGTGACACACCAGTATAGCAGTACGACTCGTGTCTGGAATAAAACATTAGAGTATTTGTTTGTGACCTTGAGCGGCCGGTCACTGAAACGGTATTTGATAGAGATGGCGCACGTGTTCATTGTTTTGTAAACTAACCGTAACGTGGCTTTACTTCTGTATTTATTACAAGGCTTAAGATATTAATTCATATATTTTCCACCAGTCTGTGTTTCTATACCTACATTTGGTCTTGTCTCTGTACACAAGTCTTAAAATAAAGAACGCAACAGGTAAACTCTCCTATTATTATTTGGAGGAACTTTTGGTAAACGTCATTACATCATTAGATCAAGTCAATGTAGTTACTAGGTGGTAACATTTATATAAAATCAGTATTAGTGTTTGTTAAATATTCCAGTTCGCCTTATTATGGTTTTCAGGTTAGATATAAAACATCTTAGACTATTTTCACCATTAATCAAAATCTGTGTAATTTTTATTTGAAGCTACGAGTCAGTTGCAGGAAACGTTTTGATAAGTAGGAACTTAGGGAAACATCACGTGCTGTGATTTTTCAAGCTACAACTTTTCTGATCCAAAATTATTTACTTTCACACTTGGTACAACGTTTCCAGTCCAGACTTTTTTACCTTCACACGTGTAACAACGTTTTCAACTCTGTTTTCATTTTAAAACCTGTTACAACGTTTCCAACTCAGATTTCTTGACCTCCTCATGTGATGCAACGTTTTCAATCCACAATTTATTCGTACACATGCTACAACGTTTCAATCCACACTTTACTTTAACAGCTGTTACACTGTTTCCAACCCAGACAACCCTACAACGTTTTAGAAGGTTGATTTTAGATTCTTTTTCAGGGTTTTAACCAGCTTGTCTAACTAAATAATTCACAACACTGAGTCAGTACCATCAATTCTGAGTGTTATTGAAATTACTCTATAATTACTGGTTTACCGTGGTAGTAAAATATCATATATATAACATCCACTCCAATACTATACGAAGTCTAATCTTTCAACCTGGTCTTTTCAAGGATTACTAATGAGGGGCGGAAATCCCCGAGACTGGTATGGCTTACATAAAGACAATGACAAATCGGTTCTCGTGTTTACTTTGGAAGGTGATACTTAATCTGCAGTCTCTCCATGAAAATGATAGTCAAGCTTTGCTACCGGTTAATAAGTTCGTGTATTGAACAGGAAGTGTAGAACAAAACGATTATTTGATATTAATACTGGTTATCACATTATTAAACTGACATAAAATGCCTGTTGTGGGCGCCGAATGAATATATTAAGATCACTTGTTAAAACACCGTTAGGACATTAGCCTAGTACCTAGCACGTGCGCCAAGTTTGGTCCCGCTAGTTTCAAACTTGGCGTCCCGAGGGGGGGGACATATGATGCTATATTTCGATTATTCTATCCCCTAAAACATATTATTATAGCCCCCTTCCACCTTCACCATTGGCTAGAGTCTCGCGCTGCACCCACGGGACCACACTGAGTCTTTCTGCCAAGTTTGGTTCTTCTAGTTACAGAATTGTGGAAGAGGTTCGCAGACAAACGGAGACTTAATGGTAAATGTGAGGGCTTATAACGCGAAGGTTGGAGTTCTGTACCAACGGTTACAGAGCACAGTTAGCCCATTACATAGTTTTAGGTCTTAGAACGAAGAAACGTGAGTCAGTGTAGATAGTATTTATCCGAGAAAAAAAATAGATTGTAGTTAGATTAAATGAAGGAGTGATTTACTTTATTGATGACGAGAAACTCACGTGAAATAAATATACATCTCAGAATGGATGGTATGGGTATTAGACTTTTGTACTAATAAAGCAGAGAACAACGTGTCAATACCTACACCAGCCGTTCTGAGATACAGCGATTTACTTTGTTCGTATTCTGTGTAGTAAATTGGTCGACTTCTAAAACTTTCCAACCTGTAGTTGTTTAGATATACAACTGTATTACACTAGGGAACGTGTAACTTCTGTTCCTTACAAGATGGCTGAAAACAGTCAGTCTGTTAGTGTAACTTCTATTCTTTACAAGATGGCTGAAAACAGTCAGTCTGTTTGTGTAAGTTCTGTTCCTTACAAGATGGCTGAAAACAGTCAGTCTGTTTGTGTAACTTCTGTTCTTTACAAGATGGCTGAAAACAATCAGTCTGTTTGTGTAACTTCTGTTCTTTACAAGATGGCTGGAAACAGTCAGTCTGTTTGTGTAACTTCTGTTCTTTACAAGATGGCTGGAAACAGTCAGTCTGTTTGTGTAACTTCTGTTCCTTAGAAGATGGCTGAAAACAGTCAGTCTGTTTGTGTAACTTCTGTTCCTTACAAGATGGCTGGAAAGAGTCAGTCTGTTTGTGTAACTTCTGTTCCTTACAAGATGGCTGAAAACAGTCAGTCTGTTTGTGTAACTTCTGTTCCTTACAAGATGGCTGGAAAGAGTCAGTCTGTTTGTGTAACTTCTATTCTTTACAAGATGGCTGAAAACAGTCAGTCTGTTTGTGTAACTTCTGTTCCTTACAAGATGGCTGAAAACAGTCAGTCTGTTTGTGTAACTTCTATTCTTTACAAGATGGCTGAAAACAGTCAGTCTGTTTGTGTAAGTTCTGTTCCTTACAAGATGGCTGAAAACAGTCAGTCTGTTTGTGTAACTTCTGTTCTTTACAAGATGGCTGAAAACAATCAGTCTGTTTGTGTAACTTCTGTTCTTTACAAGATGGCTGGAAACAGTCAGTCTGTTTGTGTAACTTCTGTTCTTTACAAGATGGCTGGAAACAGTCAGTCTGTTTGTGTAACTTCTGTTCCTTAGAAGATGGCTGAAAACAGTCAGTCTGTTTGTGTAACTTCTGTTCCTTACAAGATGGCTGGAAAGAGTCAGTCTGTTTGTGTAACTTCTGTTCCTTACAAGATGGCTGAAAACAGTCAGTCTGTTTGTGTAACTTCTGTTCCTTACAAGATGGCTGGAAAGAGTCAGTCTGTTTGTGTAACTTCTATTCTTTACAAGATGGCTGAAAACAGTCAGTCTGTTTGTGTAACTTCTGTTCCTTACAAGATGGCTGAAAACAGTCAGTCTGTTTGTGTAACTTCTGTTCTTTACAAGATGGCTGAAAACAATCAGTCTGTTTGTGTAACTTCTGTTCTTTACAAGATGGCTGAAAACAGTCAGTCTGTTTGTGTAACTTCTGTTCCTTACAAGATGGCTGAAAACAGTCAGTCTGTTTGTGTAACTTCTGTTCTTTACAAGATGGCTGGAAAGAGTCAGTCTATTTGTGTAACTTCTGTTCTTTACAAGATGGCTGGAAAGAGTCAGTCTATTTGTGTAACTTCTGTTCTTTACAAGATGGCTGAAAACAGTCAGTCTGTTTGTGTAACTTCTGTTCTTTACAAGATGGCTGAAAACAATCAGTCTGTTTGTGTAACTTCTGTTCTTTACAAGATGGCTGAAAACAGTCAGTCTGTTTGTGTAACTTCTGTTCCTTACAAGATGGCTGAAAACAGTCAGTCTGTTTGTGTAACTTCTGTTCTTTACAAGATGGCTGGAAAGAGTCAGTCTATTTGTGTAACTTCTGTTCTTTACAAGATGGCTGGAAAGAGTCAGTCTGTTTGTGTAACTTCTATTCTTTACAAGATGGCTGAAAACAGTCAGTCTGTTTGTGTAACTTCTGTTCCTTACAAGATGGCTGAAAACAGTCAGTCTGTTTGTGTAACTTCTGTTCTTTACAAGATGGCTGAAAACAATCAGTCTGTTTGTGTAACTTCTGTTCTTTACAAGATGGCTGAAAACAGTCAGTCTGTTTGTGTAACTTCTGTTCCTTACAAGATGGCTGAAAACAGTCAGTCTGTTTGTGTAACTTCTGTTCTTTACAAGATGGCTGGAAAGAGTCAGTCTATTTGTGTAACTTCTGTTCTTTACAAGATGGCTGAAAACAATCAGTCTGTTTGTGTAACTTCTGTTCTTTACAAGATGGCTGAAAACAGTCAGTCTGTTTGTGTAACTTCTGTTCCTTACAAGATGGCTGAAAACAGTCAGTCTGTTTGTGTAACTTTTGTTCTTTACAAGATGGCTGGAAAGAGTCAGTCTATTTGTGTAACTTCTGTTCTTTACAAGATGGCTGGAAAGAGTCAGTCTGTTTGTGTAACTTCTATTCTTTACAAGATGGCTGAAAACAGTCAGTCTGTTTGTGTAACTTCTGTTCCTTACAAGATGGCTGAAAACAGTCAGTCTGTTTGTGTAACTTCTGTTCTTTACAAGATGGCTGAAAACAATCAGTCTGTTTGTGTAACTTCTGTTCTTTACAAGATGGCTGAAAACAGTCAGTCTGTTTGTGTAACTTCTGTTCCTTACAAGATGGCTGAAAACAGTCAGTCTGTTTGTGTAACTTCTGTTCTTTACAAGATGGCTGGAAAGAGTCAGTCTATTTGTGTAACTTCTGTTCTTTACAAGATGGCTGAAAACAGTCAGTCTGTTTGTGTAACTTCTGTTCTTTACAAGATTGCTGAAAACAGTCAGTCTATTTGTTTGGTTCCGTGATTTTAATTAAGTTTTTGAACTTTTACAATTCAGTCACGCCAATCCGTTTTTCTTCCGCATGTGTCTAGGCAGTGACTGGTGTATAAAAAAACGTGACGGATTTTCATGTGGATATTAAAAAAGTCATTTCCTTTAGCGATGCTCATGGAACGAGTTTTGTATTGAATTCAGGTTTTAGTATTTTATGTACCACGAAACATGTATTCTAAAAAAATGTGGCATTAGAGACTTTACTGTTTTTTAAAAGCAAAAGTACACAATGGGATATCTGAGCTTTGTCCATGGCGGGTGTCGAACCCCATATTGTAGCGTTATAAGCCCCCAAGCTTAACGATGTTTTAATAATGATTCTTTTTTTTTCTTACATTTAATGTGGGCTAGATTGCACCTTTGGTGCATCATGAAATAATAGTTAAACACCACTATTCCGACAGACTATGCATCATGAGACTAGCAGTTAAACACCACTATTTCGACTGACTATGCATCATGAGACTAACAGTTAAACACCACTATTCAGACTGACTATGCATCATGAGACTAACAGTTAAACACCACTATTCCGACTGACTATGCATCATGAGACTAACAGTTAAGCACCACTATTCCGACAGACTATGCATCATGAGACTAACAGTTAAACACCACTATTCCGACTGACTATGCATCATGAGACTAACAGTTAAACACCACTATTCCGACTGACTATGCATCATGAGACTAACAGTTAAACACCACTATTCCGACAGACTATGCATCATGAGACTAACAGTTAAACACCACTATTCCGACTGACTATGCATCATGAGACTAGCAGTTAAACACCACTATTCCGACTGACTATGCATCATGAGACGAACAGTTAAACACCACTATTCCGACAGACTATGCATCATGAGACTAACAGTTAAACACCACTATTCCGACTGACTATGCATCATGAGACTAACAGTTAAACACCACTATTCCGACAGACTATGCATCATGAGACTAACAGTTAAACACCACTATTCCGACTGACTATGCATCATGAGACTAACAGTTAAACACCACTATTCCGACTGACTATGCGTCATGAGACTAACAGTTAAACACCACTATTCAGACTGACTATGCATCATGAGACTAACAGTTAAAACCACTATTCAGACTGACTATGCATCATGAGACTAACAGTTAAACACCACTATTCCGACAGACTATGCATCATGAGACTAACAGTTAAACACCACTATTCCGACTGACTATGCATCATGAGACTAACAGTTAAACACCACTATTCCGACAGACTATGCATCATGAGACTAACAGTTAAACACCACTATTCCGACTGACTATGCATCATGAGACTAACAGTTAAACACCACTATTCCGACTGACTATGCATCATGAGATTAACAGTTAAACACCACTATTCCGACAGACTATGCATCATGAGACTAACAGTTAAACACCACTATTCCGACTGACTATGCATCATGAGACTAGCAGTTAAACACCACTATTCCGACTGACTATGCATCATGAGACGAACAGTTAAACACCACTATTCCGACAGACTATGCATCATGAGACTAACAGTTAAACACCACTATTCCGACTGACTATGCATCATGAGACTAACAGTTAAACACCACTATTCCGACAGACTATGCATCATGAGACTAACAGTTAAACACCACTATTCCGACTGACTATGCATCATGAGACTAACAGTTAAACACCACTATTCCGACTGACTATGCATCATGAGACTAACAGTTAAACACCACTATACCGACAGACTATGCATCATGAGACTAACAGTTAAACACCACTATTCCGACAGACTATGCATCATGAGACTAACAGTTAAACACCACTATTCCGACTGACTATGCATCATGAGACTAGCAGTTAAACACCACTATTCCGACTGACTATGCATCATGAGACTAACAGTTAAACACCACTATTCCGACTGACTATGCATCATGAGACTAACAGTTAAACACCACTATTCCGACAGACTATGCATCATGAGACTAACAGTTAAACACCACTATTCCGACTGACTATGCATCATGAGACTAACAGTTAAACACCACTATTCCGACTGACTATGCATCATGAGACTAACAGTTAAACACCACTATTCCGACAGACTATGCATCATGAGACTAACAGTTAAACACCACTATTCCGACTGACTATGCATCATGAGACTAGCAGTTAAACACCACTATTCCGACTGACTATGCATCATGAGACGAACAGTTAAACACCACTATTCCGACAGACTATGCATCATGAGACTAACAGTTAAACACCACTATTCCGACTGACTATGCATCATGAGACTAACAGTTAAACACCACTATTCCGACTGACTATGCGTCATGAGACTAACAGTTAAACACCACTATTCCGACTGACTATGCATCATGAGACTAACAGTTAAAACCACTATTCAGACTGACTATGCATCATGAGACTAACAGTTAAACACCACTATTCCGACAGACTATGCATCATGAGACTAACAGTTAAACACCACTATTCCGACTGACTATGCATCATGAGACTAACAGTTAAACACCACTATTCCGACAGACTATGCATCATGAGACTAACAGTTAAACACCACTATTCCGACTGACTATGCATCATGAGACTAACAGTTAAACACCACTATTCCGACTGACTATGCATCATGAGACTAACAGTTAAACACCACTATTCCGACTGACTATGCATCATGAGACTAACAGTTAAACACCACTATTCCGACAGACTATGCATCATGAGACTAACAGTTAAACACCACTATTCCGACAGACTATGCATCATGAGACTAACAGTTAAACACCACTATTCCGACTGACTATGCATCATGAGACTAACAGTTAAACACCACTATTCCGACTGACTATGCATCATGAGACTAACAGTTAAACACCACTATTCCGACAGACTATGCATCATGAGACTAACAGTTAAACACCACTATTCCGACTGACTATGCATCATGAGACTAGCAGTTAAACACCACTATTCCGACTGACTATGCATCATGAGACGAACAGTTAAACACCACTATTCCGACAGACTATGCATCATGAGACTAACAGTTAAACACCACTATTCCGACTGACTATGCATCATGAGACTAACAGTTAAACACCACTATTCCGACAGACTATGCATCATGAGACTAACAGTTAAACACCACTATTCCGACTGACTATGCATCATGAGACTAACAGTTAAACACCACTATTCCGACAGACTATGCATCATGAGACTAACAGTTAAACACCACTATTCCGACTGACTATGCATCATGAGACTAACAGTTAAACACCACTATTCCGACTGACTATGCATCATGAGATTAACAGTTAAACACCACTATTCCGACAGACTATGCATCATGAGACTAACAGTTAAACACCACTATTCCGACTGACTATGCATCATGAGACTAGCAGTTAAACACCACTATTCCGACTGACTATGCATCATGAGACGAACAGTTAAACACCACTATTCCGACAGACTATGCATCATGAGACGAACAGTTAAACACCACTATTCCGACAGACTATGCATCATGAGACTAACAGTTAAACACCACTATTCCGACTGACTATGCATCATGAGACTAACAGTTAAACACCACTATTCCGACAGACTATGCATCATGAGACGAACAGTTAAACACCACTATTCCGACAGACTATGCATCATGAGACTAACAGTTAAACACCACTATTCCGACTGACTATGCATCATGAGACTAACAGTTAAACACCACTATTCCGACAGACTATGCATCATGAGACTAACAGTTAAACACCACTATTCCGACTGACTATGCATCATGAGACTAACAGTTAAACACCACTATTCCGACTGACTATGCATCATGAGACTAACAGTTAAACACCACTATACCGACAGACTATGCATCATGAGACTAACAGTTAAACACCACTATTCCGACAGACTATGCATCATGAGACTAACAGTTAAACACCACTATTCCGACTGACTATGCATCATGAGACTAGCAGTTAAACACCACTATTCCGACTGACTATGCATCATGAGACTAACAGTTAAACACTACTATTCCGACTGACTATGCATCATGAGACTAACAGTTAAACACCACTATTCCGACAGACTATGCATCATGAGACTAACAGTTAAACACCACTATTCCGACTGACTATGCATCATGAGACTAGCAGTTAAACACCACTATTCCGACTGACTATGCATCATGAGACGAACAGTTAAACACCACTATTCCGACAGACTATGCATCATGAGACTAACAGTTAAACACCACTATTCCGACTGACTATGCATCATGAGACTAACAGTTAAACACCACTATTCCGACAGACTATGCATCATGAGACTAACAGTTAAACACCACTATTCCGACTGACTATGCATCATGAGACTAACAGTTAAACACCACTATTCCGACTGACTATGCATCATGAGACTAACAGTTAAACACCACTATACCGACAGACTATGCATCATGAGACTAACAGTTAAACACCACTATTCCGACAGACTATGCATCATGAGACTAACAGTTAAACACCACTATTCCGACTGACTATGCATCATGAGACTAGCAGTTAAACACCACTATTCCGACTGACTATGCATCATGAGACTAACAGTTAAACACCACTATTCCGACTGACTATGCATCATGAGACTAACAGTTAAACACCACTATTCCGACAGACTATGCATCATGAGACTAACAGTTAAACACCACTATTCCGACTGACTATGCATCATGAGACTAACAGTTAAACACCACTATTCCGACTGACTATGCATCATGAGACTAACAGTTAAACACCACTATTCCGACAGACTATGCATCATGAGACTAACAGTTAAACACCACTATTCCGACTGACTATGCATCATGAGACTAGCAGTTAAACACCACTATTCCGACTGACTATGCATCATGAGACGAACAGTTAAACACCACTATTCCGACAGACTATGCATCATGAGACTAACAGTTAAACACCACTATTCCGACTGACTATGCATCATGAGACTAACAGTTAAACACCACTATTCCGACTGACTATGCATCATGAGACTAACAGTTAAACACCACTATTCCGACTGACTATGCATCATGAGACTAACAGTTAAACACCACTATTCCGACTGACTATGCATCATGAGACTAACAGTTAAACACCACTATTCCGACAGACTATGCATCATGAGACTAACAGTTAAACACCACTATTCCGACTGACTATGCATCATGAGACTAACAGTTAAACACCACTATTCCGACAGACTATGCATCATGAGACTAACAGTTAAACACCACTATTCCGACTGACTATGCATCATGAGACTAACAGTTAAACACCACTATTCCGACTGACTATGCATCATGAGACTAACAGTTAAACACCACTATTCCGACTGACTATGCATCATGAGACTAACAGTTAAACACCACTATTCCGACAGACTATGCATCATGAGACTAACAGTTAAACACCACTATTCCGACAGACTATGCATCATGAGACTAACAGTTAAACACCACTATTCCGACTGACTATGCATCATGAGACTAACAGTTAAACACCACTATTCCGACTGACTATGCATCATGAGACTAACAGTTAAACACCACTATTCCGACAGACTATGCATCATGAGACTAACAGTTAAACACCACTATTCCGACTGACTATGCATCATGAGACTAACAGTTAAACACCACTATTCCGACTGACTATGCATCATGAGACTAACAGTTAAACACCACTATTCCGACAGACTATGCATCATGAGACTAACAGTTAAACACCACTATTCCGACTGACTATGCATCATGAGACTAACAGTTAAACACCACTATTCCGACAGACTATGCATCATGAGACTAACAGTTAAACACCACTATTCCGACTGACTATGCATCATGAGACTAACAGTTAAACACCACTATTCCGACAGACTATGCATCATGAGACTAACAGTTAAACACCACTATTCCGACTGACTATGCATCATGAGACTAACAGTTAAACACCACTATTCCGACTGACTATGCATCATGAGATTAACAGTTAAACACCACTATTCCGACAGACTATGCATCATGAGACTAACAGTTAAACACCACTATTCCGACTGACTATGCATCATGAGACTAGCAGTTAAACACCACTATTCCGACTGACTATGCATCATGAGACGAACAGTTAAACACCACTATTCCGACAGACTATGCATCATGAGACGAACAGTTAAACACCACTATTCCGACAGACTATGCATCATGAGACTAACAGTTAAACACCACTATTCCGACTGACTATGCATCATGAGACTAACAGTTAAACACCACTATTCCGACAGACTATGCATCATGAGACGAACAGTTAAACACCACTATTCCGACAGACTATGCATCATGAGACTAACAGTTAAACACCACTATTCCGACTGACTATGCATCATGAGACTAACAGTTAAACACCACTATTCCGACAGACTATGCATCATGAGACTAACAGTTAAACACCACTATTCCGACTGACTATGCATCATGAGACTAACAGTTAAACACCACTATTCCGACTGACTATGCATCATGAGACTAACAGTTAAACACCACTATTCCGACAGACTATGCATCATGAGACTAACAGTTAAACACCACTATTCCGACAGACTATGCATCATGAGACTAACAGTTAAACACCACTATTCCGACTGACTATGCATCATGAGACTAGCAGTTAAACACCACTATTCCGACTGACTATGCATCATGAGACTAACAGTTAAACACCACTATTCCGACTGACTATGCATCATGAGACTAACAGTTAAACACCACTATTCCGACAGACTATGCATCATGAGACTAACAGTTAAACACCACTATTCCGACTGACTATGCATCATGAGACTAACAGTTAAACACCACTATTCCGACTGACTATGCATCATGAGACTAACAGTTAAACACCACTATTCCGACAGACTATGCATCATGAGACTAACAGTTAAACACCACTATTCCGACTGACTATGCATCATGAGACTAACAGTTAAACACCACTATTCCGACTGACTATGCATCATGAGACGAACAGTTAAACACCACTATTCCGACAGACTATGCGTCATGAGACTAACAGTTAAACACCACTATTCCGACTGACTATGCATCATGAGACTAACAGTTAAAACCACTATTCAGACTGACTATGCATCATGAGACTAACAGTTAAACACCACTATTCCGACTGACTATGCATCATGAGACTAACAGTTAAACACCACTATTCCGACAGACTATGCATCATGAGACTAACAGTTAAACACCACTATTCCGACAGACTATGCATCATGAGACTAACAGTTAAACACCACTATTCCGACAGACTATGCATCATGAGACTAACAGTTAAACACCACTATTCCGACTGACTATGCATCATGAGACTAACAGTTAAACACCACTATTCCGACTGACTATGCATCATGAGACTAACAGTTAAACACCACTATTCCGACAGACTATGCATCATGAGACTAACAGTTAAACACCACTATTCCGACAGACTATGCATCATGAGACTAACAGTTAAACACCACTATTCCGACTGACTATGCGTCATGAGACTAACAGTTAAACACCACTATTCAGACTGACTATGCGTCATGAGACTAACAGTTAAACACCACTATTCAGACTGACTATGCATCATGAGACTAACAGTTAAACACCACTATTCAGACTGACTATGCGTCATGAGACTAACAGTTAAACACCACTATTCCGACAGACTATGCATCATGAGACTAACAGTTAAACACCACTATTTCGACTGACTATGCATCATGAGACTAACAGTTAAACACCACTATTCCGACTGACTATGCATCATGAGACTAACAGTTAAACACCACTATTCCGACTGACTATTCATCATGAGACTAACAGGTAAACACCACTATTCCGACTGACTATGCGTCATGAGACTAACAGGTAAACACATACTATTCCGACTGACTTGTGCATCATGAGACTAACAGGTAAACACATACTATTCCGACTGACTTATGCATCATGAGACTAACAGGTAAACACATACTATTCCGACTGACTTATGCATCATGAGACTAACAGGTAAACACCAGTATTCCGACTGACTATGCATCATGAGACTAACAGGTAAACACCAGTATTCCGACTGATTATGCATCATGAGACTAACTGGTAAACACCAGTATTCCGACTGACTATGCATCATGAGACTAACAGGTAAACACCAGTATTCCGACTGACTATGCATCATGAGACTAACAGTTAAACACCACTATTCCGACTGACTATGCATCATGAGACTAACAGGTAAACACCACTATTCCGACTGACTATGCGTCATGAGACTAACAGGTAAACACATACTATTCCGACTGACTTGTGCATCATGAGACTAACAGGTAAACACATACTATTCCGACTGACTTATGCATCATGAGGACTAACAGGTAAACACATACTATTCCGACTGACTTATGCATCATGAGGACTAACAGGTAAACACCAGTATTCCGACTGACTATGCATCATGAGACTAACAGGTAAACACCAGTATTCCGACTGATTATGCATCATGAGACTAACTGGTAAACACCATTATTCCGACTGACTATGCATCATGAGACTAACAGGTAAACACCAGTATTCCGACTGACTATGCATCATGAGACTAACAGTTAAACACCACTATTCCGACTGACTATGCATCATGAGACTAACAGGTAAACACCAGTATTCCGACTGACTATGCATCATGAGATTAACAGGTAAACACCACTATTCCGACTGACTATGCGTCATGAGACTAACAGTTAAACACCACTATTCTGACTGACTATGCATCATGAGACTAACATGTAAACACATACTATTCCGACTGACTATGCATCATGAGATTAACAGGTAAACACCACTATTCCGACTGACTATGCATCATGAGACTAACATGTAAACACATACTATTCCGACTGACTTGTGCATCATGAGACTAACAGGTAAACACCAGTATTCCGACTGACTATGCATCATGAGACTAACAGTTAAGCACCACTATTCCGACTGACCAGACTAGCCTGAGAGTTGGGGTTCAGTGATATCGACTAGCATCCTTCCTTTTGATATATTTTTCCAAATTTATGAAGATTGGTTGCTATTTTTATAATGCACCCATAGATAAATGTAGAGAGTGGGTTCAGCAGTACGTTGCGAGCTAGAACCTTGGACATTTTTTTCTGCAGCCTGGTACACTGTTTGTTTTTAATTTCGCGCAAAGCTACTCGAGCGCTATTTGCACTAGCCGTCCCTAATTTAGCAGTGTAAGACTAGAGGGAAGGCAGCTAGTCATCACCACCCACTTCCAACTCTTGGGCTACTCCTTTACCAACGAATAATTGGATTGACCGTCACATTATAACGCCCACACGACTGAAAGGACGAGCATGTTTGGTGCGACGGGGATTCGAACCCGCAACACTCAGATTACTAGTCGAACGTCTTAACCCACCTGGCCATGCTGGGCCCTGGTACACTGACTGTTAGGCCTTGCTTTGTCTAATTGGTGTTAAGACAAAAACACTAATGACGTGAACTTCAGAAATAATTATTCAAAGCAAGACTTTATATTTAATTAGTTGACAATAATTATGTAACACGTTTAGTCATTGCATACCGATATTCAGATGTCTATTGTTGTCACAGCAGAAGAGAGGTACATTCTGAAAGATTGTATTTTATACAAATTATCGGGCCTAACATTTTACATCTTCATTCTCTTCTCTGGGAATTGTGCAGGTGTTAACAGTCTCTGATGTTGAATATTTTATCCCGACTTGAAAATCTTATATCTTTTGTCTCTATTATGTTGAAATATGTAGAGCAGAAAATCATTAAAGATATTATTGTGAGTTTCTCGAACATCTGGTTTCAGTATGACTGTTGAAACCAGGCTATTCTGACTGAAAACGAAAGTAGCGATTGACAGAAACCTCGGCTTCATTTGATTTAAACAAAATTAGTGAGCGTTAAATGAATTTTAATTTAAATATTTTGGGTTTTGTAAGCTTCTCATTGCAGTGCCCTATATTTTTGAAACACCTTTTGTATACCTCGTCTTGGAATACCATTATTATACCTTTTGTATACCTCGTCTTGGATTATTCCACACATCGATACGTGCAATATCTGGCTGAAAAACATGTCTACCACTTGTGTATTCCACTTTATAGTATCACAGCTTCGATATCTGGCTGAAAAACATATCTGCCACTTGTGTATTCCACTTTAGAGTATCACAGCTTCGATATCTAGCTGAGAAACCTATATCAACAGCATATCTATCGTGAGAAAAAAACAAAATCATCTTAGAATGTTTCCCACTAGTTCGGAATTTCACGGTTGTTCTTTTCTAGATAAGATCACAAGATAAGTTGCTGTTTTGAATTAAGCACAAAGCTACACAATGGGCTATCTGTGCTCTGCCAACCACGGGTATCGAAATCCGGTTTTTAGCGTTGTAAGTCCGCAGACATACTGCTGAGCCACTGGGGGGCCACGAGCAAGATAAATGTAAGTATACAGAGTACATAAGTACTAACTACATGGCTTTACTTGTTAAATATTACATAAATATTCATTAACTTTCTGGAAATCTGCTTATTGTTGGTATATTGTATGAGACATAACAACTAAACTAAGAACGTTTCTCGACGTTCCAAGCATCTACTGAAAACTTCAAAATTTATAACAATTTTCTTTTTAAGTATATGAATATTATGAAGGTGATATAGTTATTTTTCATCGCTAGATGGCAGCTCTCAAATTTTAGCACTTTCTCAAATCAATGTAATTAACATAACTAGCTCTGTAAATATGATCTATCCTTTTACCACTGACACAGGGTATCAGCTGTCAGTTCTCTACAAAGAATTGTCATACCTGAAATTGAGTAAAACTACAAAGAGATGAGAAGTGAGATTCGCGTGACGTCTAAAATGAAAAGAGTTCCGCCTTCAATAATGGCTTCCCACAAAATGTCAGGAGAATAACTGAATGTACAGTAACTTATGTGAGAAAAGTGGGGTAAGAATTGTTAGTGTTATAAAACAACTTGTACAACGTGATCCAGTTGCAGGGCATGTAAGGCTTTCTTACTGCAGTGATTTCAGTATGTTATATATAGTGATTTCAAACTGTTACGTCATGATGTATTTTAGTCGAGATATTACACTCGCTAGTTTTCAGTTTTGAAGTACTTATACTTACGAGTTGTAGCTGTCAAGTTTACTGCTGTGATACTAAGGTAAGAGAGCGTGACTGTTTACTTTTACCCAAAAGATACACTGGGTAAGCTCTACTGTGACTATCAAGGGAATCGAACCCGAAATGCCAGCGTTATAAATTCTCACGATTACTCCTGTATTACAAAAGGTAGTGGAGAATGTCTGTTTTCAGTCTAAAGTTACCATACCAGGGATTAAACACCAAATTGTAGAGTTCTACAACACCAAACTGATAAGCCTCTGTGTAATAGAGTGTAACAAACATTGATTTTTGCAATGAATTAGATATATTTTTCCTTTATTAAATGGAGACCCCACAGTTCTGACATTAGCCATCACTAATTCAGAACTCCTCTTCAGATGGAAAACAACTGTCAGCACACATCGCTAATGTGGAAATACTTATGTATCTTAGAACGGCTGGTACGGGTATTAACACTTTTATTGATAAGGAGAGAACAACATTTCGACCTTCCTATGTCATCTTCAGGTTAAGAAAAAGAGAGAGTTTGAATGTGGCTGTTGACAGGCACATGTTTTAGGGACGAGAGTATAAATGGTTACGGGATTGTAGAGGGCGTTGCAGGTGGATGTTAGGTTATTAATTAGTGTAGGAATAAAGGTGTTTCTTTATATTGGTTTAATTTTGGTTTTAGTTGTATAAGTAAGGCTTCTTTGATTTTGCATTTGTCTGTATTTGTTTCCCTACTTAATATCTGGGTGTTTTCTATGGTTATGTTGTGTTTTATTTGATTTGCAGTGTTCAAAAATGTGTGAAGGTGTTTATTGTGTTCTTTGAATCTAGTTTCCATTTTTCTGCTTGTTTCTCCAATACAGAAGTAGTGACAGTTGTTGCATTGTATTTTATAAATAATGTTGGTGTTGTGTTTGTCAGTGTAGTTTTTACATAGTATAGACCTCAGTTTTGTACCTAGTTTTTGAATAACTTTGATATTAACTGGAATGTTGTGTTTTGTTATAACTGTGTCACCCGTCCCAGCCAACATTTCAGCCTTACACCCACCACTATACTGGAACAGGTATGTTGATGATACAATTACTGGATTCACATCTACAAAACATACACTTTTTTCAACCATGTTAACTCTATACACCCCAACATTAAGTTCACGTGTGAACAAGAAAAAACTAACCAAATAGCATTTCCTAACCTCAAGATCACAAGAACCGATACACAATTCGAAACAGAAATCCACAGAAAAATCACTCATACTGGACTATACATTCATTGGGACTCAGCACATGAAACAAAATAAAAACTCAACATATTAAGAAACTAAAATAAACACAGCCATAAAACTATGCTCACCAGATAAAATTAACAATGAATTAGACAAAATAAAACAATACTTCATCAACATCAACAAGTTTCATCCAAAAACCATTGAAAAATTATACGCACACACCTGGACCAACAACAAACAAACAACAATAAACCCCAAGATACAACAAACTACAAAACCTTATATCGCTGCATACCATGTGTGCCTGACATCAGGAAAAAATAACCAACATTTGAAAAGAAACTTATAACAAAACACAACATTCCAGTAAACACCAAATTTATTCAAAAACCAGGTGCAAAACTAAAGTCCATACTATGTAAAAACTACACTGACAAACACAACACCAACATAATTTATAAAATACAATGCAACAACTGTCACGACTTCTGTATTGGAGAAACTCGTAGAAAAATGGAAACTAAATTCAAAGAACATAATAAGTCACCTTCACATGTTTTTGAACACTGGATATCAAATAAACACAACATAACCATAGAAAACATCTAGATACTAAGTAGGGAAACAAATATAAACAAATGCAAAATCAAAGAAGCCCTACTTATACAGCAACTAAAACCAAAATTAAACCAATATAAAGGAACACCTTTATACCTATACTAATTAATAACCTAACATCATCCACCTGCGATGTCCCTTACAATCCGTAACCGTTTATACTCTCGTCCTAAGACATGTGTCCGTCAACGGTCACATTCAAACTCTCTCTTTCTTAACTAGAAGATGACCAAGGAAGGTCGAAATGTTGTTCTCTCCTTATCAATAAAAGTGTTAATACCAATACCAACCGTTCTAAGATACATTTTTATTTCAAGTGGGTTTCTCGTCATCAAGGACGGCAATCCCTAACTTCCTTCAACCGTATACAATATTTCGATACGTAACACGGCACGTTAACCAACTCGCCCACGCCAAAACTCTCAACAACAGCAAGATGGATTACTTGAAGTGTAATGGTCGTGAAAACTTGACGTTAGTTCTCTAACTTTCATCTCATCTGCAACTGTCCAAAACAAACGTTTCAATTTCCTTCACTCCGTCCAGTGAAACAGCGGAATGACTGGGGTCTGACACTATGAGTAACAACAATCACCCTAGGTGGGAAGAGCACAGATAGCTCATTGTGTAGTTTGGTGCTCAACAACAATCACCCTAGGTGGGAAGAGCACAGATAGCTCATTGTGTAGTTTGGTGCTCAACAACAATCACCCTAGGTGGGAAGAGCACAGATAGCTCATTGTGTAGTTTGGTGCTCAACAACAATCACCCTAGGTGGGAAGAGCACAGATAGCTCATTGTGTAGTTTGGTGCTCAACAACAATCACCCTAGGTGGGAAGAGCACAGATAGCTCATTGTGTAGTTTGGTGCTCAACAACAATCACCCTAGGTGGGAAGAGCACAGATAGCTCATTGTGTAGTTTGGTGCTCAACAACAATCACCCTAGGTGGGAAGAGCACAGATAGCTCATTGTGTAGTTTGGTGCTCAACAACAATCACCCTAGGTGGGAAGAGCACAGATAGCTCATTGTGTAGTTTGGTGCTCAACAACAATCACCCTAGGTGGGAAGAGCACAGATAGCTCATTGTGTAGTTTGGTGCTCAGCAACAATCACCCTAGGCGGGAAGAGCACAGATAGCTCATTGTGTAGTTTGGTGCTCAACAACAATCACCCTAGGTGGGAAGAGCACAGATAGCTCATTGTGTAGTTTGGTGCTCAACAACAATCACCCTAGGTGGGAAGAGCACAGATAGCTCATTGTGTAGTTTGGTGCTCAACAACAATCACCCAAGGTGGGAAGAGCACAGATAGCTCATTGTGTAGTTTGGTGCTCAACAACAATCACCCAAGGTGGGAAGAGCACAGATAGCTCATTGTGTAGTTTGGTGCTCAACAACAATCACCCAAGGTGGGAAGAGCACAGATAGCTCATTGTGTAGTTTGGTGCTCAACAACAATCACCCATTTCTGGATATTCACTTCCACATCAAGGATCAACTCCTGTGATAAATTTCTACAGACGTCATTATAATTTCAACTCCTATAAAAAGCTTCTACAAAAATCAGTATGAGGTTCAACTTCTATCATGAATTTCTACAGAAGTCAAAATAAAGTTCAACTCCTATGACACGTTTGTATAGAAGTCATTATAAAGTTCAACACCTAAAATAAGCAACTACAGAAGTCAGTATAAGGTTCAACTCCTTCAATAATTTTCTATAGAAGTAACTACAAAGTTCAACTCCTACTATAAGTTTATATAGAAGTCACTATAAGGTTCAACTCCTACAGTAAGCTTCTTTAAAAGTCACTATAAGGATGAACTCTGACTATAACTTTATACATAAGTTACTGTAAGGTTCAACTCCTACAGTAAGCTTCTTTAAAGTCACTATAAGGATGAACTCTGACTATAACTTTATACAGAAGTTACTGTAAGGTTCAACTCATACAGTAAGCTTCTTTAAAAGTCACTATAAGGATTAACTCTAACTATAACTTTATACATAAGTTACTATAAGGTTCAACTCCTGCAATAAACTTCTACACAAATCAGTATAAAGTTCAACTCCTGCGATACATTTGCATAGAAATCACTGTAAGGTTCAACACATACAATAAGTTTCTATATACAGAGTCACTCTATAAGGTTCAAATTCTACGATAAACTTCTACAGAAGACACTTACGATTTGTTTCTAAAGAAGTGACTATACGGTTCAACGCCTATAAAAAGTTTATATCGAAGTCACTACAAGGTTCTCTTCTAAGATAAGTTTATATAAAAGTCACTTATAAGTTTATTATAAGTTTCTATAGAAGTCACTATAAGGTTCAACTCTCACAACAAGTTTCTATAGGAGTCACTATAAGGTCCAACTCCTACAATAAGTTTCTAAAGAAGTCACTACAAGGTTCAGTTCCTACAATAAGATTATCAAGAAGTTACTATAAGATTCAATTCCTATGATAAGCTTCTATAGAAGTAACTATAAGGTTCAATTCCCACAATAAAATTCTAAAGAAGTCACTATAAGGTTCAACTTCTACGATATGTTTCTATAGAAGTCACTATAAGGTTCAACCCATACGATAAATTTCTATAAAAGCATTATAAGGTTCAACACCTAAAATAAGTTTCTAAAAAGTCACTATAAGGTTGAACTCCTATGATAAGTTTCTATAGAAGTCACTATGAAGTTCAACACCAAAGATAAGTTTCTATAGAAATCATTATAATGTTCAACTCCTATGATAAGTTTTATAGAAGTCACCATGAGGTTCAACTTCTATTGTAAGTTTCTTGAGAAGTAACTATAAGGTTTACTCCTTCTATAAGCTTCTATGGAAGTCACTATGAGGTTCAACGTCGACTATAAGTTTCTTGAGAAGTAACGATAAGGTTTATCTCCTACTCTAAACTTCTAGTGAAGTCTCTATAATGTTCAACTCCAACGATAAGTTTCTGTAAAAGTCACATAAGTTTGTATAAAGTCATTATAAGGTTCAATTCTCACAATAAAATTCTAAAGAAGTCACTGTAAGGTTCAACTTCTACTTACTATACGTTTCTTGAGAAGTAACTATAAGGTTCAACTCTTACGATAAATTTATATGAAAGTCATTATAAGATTCAACTATTACATTAAAATTCTAAAGAAGTCAACACAAATTTAATCTCCAGTAATGTTTTTCGGTTTATTTTTGATCAAACTTATGAACAGGAACGTTCTTCAAGTCTGTGTAACTACATATTTAATAAGTATTTTGTCAGTGAACCAGATTACAGTAATAACTTATGACGATCGCTGAGATTTGATGAAAGGTTATTTTGTTTAGACAACAAGCTAAAATAACTTTTAATATGCTCTGATTTACAACTTACTTTATCCGACAATAGCACAAAAGAATGGAATAAGGAATTTTTAAAATATTGAAATTATTTATTAATAAATAAAATCCACCTGGTTGTTAAAATTTATAACAGCTTCTAACTAACGGGAACAAACATTGTCGAGACTTCTAACTATATGTGACTGGAATGCGTGCAAGAATTCTTAGTTTAATACACGACATATTTAAGTGGAGACAAGAATGTTATATTATTGGAGTGAGAGATTAATTGATTTTATTCATTTTTTTAAAACTCTGTTATCAAAGTTTAACCTTTAACCAATTCCATGAAACACGACATTTAAAAGAATGTTTTGGAAAAAAAATCTAAAAATGCATTAAATCGAATTAAAAAAAGAAAACCAAAATAAGTGGAACTTTTCTCATTACTCTGAGCTGTGCGGTTACCTGACATGCAAAATTATGTTAATACTGTTTGAATGTGCGCAAAATAAAGCGTAAAACATAATACAAGACACGATAAACAAAAGTTGGCCAGAAGAGATACATTGTCTAATATACAAGAAGATAAACAACAGTTGTCCAGTGATGTATAATATAATCCAACACAAGTTAAACAAGAGTTGCTCAAAAATACTTACTACAATCTAAGACAAGGTAGACAACAGTTGTACAGATATATTTAGTATAATCCATGACAAGATAGACAACACTAGCTCAGAAATACTTCAAGATAAAATAATAAATTATTCTGAAAGAAAAAAAGAGAAATATGATTGAGAAAAAGCTGAATATGATCCATTGGATTTTAATGGATCTGATTTGTTCTGATAGACCTAACCAATAAAGTTTCACCAGAACTGTTTCGTTTTATAAATAGGTGTTATGCCTTGTGTTTCACAAGTAGATTTGAACTGTCCTATAAATAGGTGTTATCCCTTGTGTTTCACAAGTAGGTTTGAACTGTCCTATAAATAGGTGTTATCCCATGTGTTTCACAAGTAGATAAGAACTATTTCGTTTTATAACTAGGTGTTATCCCTTGTGTTTCACCAGAAGATTTGAGCTGTTTCGTTTTATAAATATGTTATCTGTTGTTATCAGAAATGGATTTCAACTGTTTTGTGTCATGGACTAGTCTGATCGATTGTCTCTTACAGATAAATCTGAGGTATTCAGTTTATAGATAAATTTCAACTGTTTTGTGTTATGGACTAATCTTATCGATTTTCTCTAACAGATAAATCTGAGGTATTCAGTTTATAGATAAATTTCAACTGTTTTGTGTTATGGACTGGTCTGATCGATTGTCTCTAACAGATAAATCTGAGGTATTCAGTTTATAGATAAATTTCAACTGTTTTGTGTTGGTCTGATCGATTGTCTCTAACAGATAACTCTGAGGTATTCAGTTTATAGAAAAATTTGTTTTGGTTTGCTTTGAATTTCGCGCAGAGCTACACGAGGGTTATCTGCGCTAGCTGTCCCTAATCTTGCAATGTAAGACTGAAGGGAAGGCAGCTAGTCGTCACCACCAACCGCCAACTTTTGCACTACTTTTATACCAACGAATCGTGGGATTGACCATCACCTTATAACGCCCCTACAGCTAAAAGGGCAAGCATGTTTGGAGTTATGGGGATTCGAACCTGCGACCCTCAGATTACGAGTCGAGTGACTTAACCACCTGGCAATGCCGGGCCTACGTGGATTTGTCATTCGTGTTTTACCAATGAAGCTGAATTATTTTGTTTCATAAATAGATATTGTTTCTCCAATTTTACAGATACACTTAACTATTTGTTTTGTTTTCTAGATATTAGGCTTGATCCTTTTCATTTTCGATATAAAAGTGACCCTCTTTCGTCTTACAGACGTATCTCACCCAGTTTCGTCTTAAAGATGTATTCGACTCATTTTCATTTCGCAGGTGTTGCTAGTCTACTTTGTTCTACAGACCTACTGAACCTACTTTGTTTTACAGATGTGTTTAACGTACTTCGTTTAACAGACGTATTTAACATACTTTGTTTTACAGATGTAGTTAACCTACTTTGTTTTACAGATGTATTAAGCCTACTTCGTTTTACAGATGTATTAAGCCTACTTTGTTTTACAGATGTATTAAGCCTACTTCGTTTTACAGATGTATGTATCATACTTGGTTTTGCTAAATATATTGAAAAACACACATATAAAGCAACAAGGCGTTCAATATGTGATAAACTGCTAGAAAAAAATCCAACAAGAAGATTCCAAATTTTTATAACACCATAATCTTTCTTTAGTGTTTAGATGGAAACATTTTCATTGTTTGCATATTCCAGCTTTCTTCGTGTTATCAGTTTAATAATTGTACTCAAAACATGTCCTGTAAGTAAAACACACTTCTTAAACAGATATGTTAAACAGTTTACTCGTAGTGCAAGTAAAATACAAAAGTAGAATCCAAGTAGAATCCATTTCAGAGAAAATCAAATAACCCAGAGCCCTACTCATAACACCCTTGACCTTTCACCTAAATGAACACACAAGGAACTACCAGTGTTAATCTGACATTATTTTGTTTTTTTCTAACCTTCCATTATTAAAATCAAGTTGCTTTGATTTTAAAATCTTATTAAACTTTAAAGGTAATGTACAACATATGACGAACGTTTTCTCGAGAAATCGATTTGAGTCTAGGTATTGCAAACACATACACACATAGCACATTTGTAGGCTATAATTCATTGTAATAGTATAATCCATTAGGTCGGTATTAAAACTTTCTGACGCTAAAAAAAAAAAAAAGAACAGAGAGAATTAAATGTGTCCTTTAATTTTCTACACGTTTTCCGCTATTACATTTTATGAGACGTGTAGTTGTTACTTTAACTGGTTTGTGTGCTTGACTTGTGTGTTCCACAACAGAACGACAATAAAGTTAGTTTCATCAGAAGATTAAAATTCGCTGAAAGAATAAGAAAAACATTTAGTTTGTTCTCTAAATGAAAATTTCAACATAAACATGTTAAAGGTATTGATTATGAGTTTCTTTATATCCTCGTTTATTGAAGTTTTATTCGTTAACACTGTATTATACCTCACGGATACACATATCTTTAACATGTATACAGTGTATTATACCTCACGGATACACATAAATATCTTTAACATGTATGCAGTGTATTATGGATGTATATCTTTAAGATGTTTACAGTGTATTATACGTTACGAAAGATCTTTCTAGCGTCAACTGTTTGTAAAAAGCAAAAACGTAATTAATTTTGAATGTTGTGTTTATGTAAGTTTAAAGTTTAATTTTGAATGTTGTATTTATGTAAGTTTAAAGTTTAATTTTGAATGTTGTATCTACGTAGGTTTAAGGTTTAATTTTGAATGTTGTATCTACGTAGGTTTAAGGTTTAATTTTGAATGTTGTATTTATGTAAGTTTAAAGTGAAAGAAAGGTAATCTATTTAAACTATGATAAACATGAGTGGCACTGGTATAAACCCTTAGAAAAGTGGGATTTCCTTTAACTGTGTCTTTTTGCTCTACGTTATTGGAATGATGACATTATAAAAGAATGAATATGTAATTAGTTTGAGATCATTGCTACGAAATGCTTGTCAAACGAACAGTACGAAACACTTGCTTGTGAAACGAACAGAAAATGATCCCGTCTTACTGTCAAGAGTTCTTGTTTCTGTGGCTCATACAAGATGTAATTCGTGCACTGTCTGGAAACATGAGTACAGAAAAACATATCTGAAAACATGCATACACACAAAATATCTGAACACGTAAATAGAGACAAAATACTTTACTAGAATGCAAAAAGAAATCTCTAACTGCTGTCATCGAAGAACCTGAAGAGATCTCAGAACCATGACTTTAAAATCTACATCACTAGCTCTTTTTGTTTGGTTTGTATTTCAAAACCGAGCAACAGAATATATCTGCCCATCGCGAGTATAGAACCCTGACTTTTAGCATTATGGGCTCTGAAACGTAAAGCTGAGAGACATGTCTAGATCTACGACTTACTTCCTTTTCATATAAAAAATCAATAACAGATTTGTGCTTGAGAAAAAACCTTCCGAAAGTCTCTGATTGATTACCAGTGGTAATGTAGGCATTAGCTGTGTACATTAATACTTGATTAGAACAAACTTAATGATTAAATGTTTTAGACTTTTCCTCTGACTTCATTATATTTACAGACACGCTGCGAAAACGATTAATTATGTATTGTTAAACTTGAAATTTCTTACTTTTCCAAGCAAGCGAGAAGGTCGAATATTAGTTGTGAATTATATTAGAAAATTGTAAGTTATTAAAATTCGATTGCATTTCTTCCACGTATTCGAACAGAGGTATTGTTCAGCTAAAAATAAACGATCATGTTTACTTTGTGTTATCTGTGAAATAGTTTAGTAACTAATTGCTGTTTCTCCAGCTGTTGTAAATTCGGGTTTATAGCTCAGTTCTAATTCATGTTGAATTCGTGTTTATATCTTAGTTTATGTTTAGTGTCTGTATACCAAGTTAATATATAGTTATACTTTATGCTGTAGTGCATATTCATATCTTAGTTTAGGTTTAGTGACTGTATCAAGGTAATATTTAGTTCTAATTGATAAAGACAGGTAGAGTTACACGTCTATGTATTTTATTTGTTTACTTGTTTTTTGTTTTATGAATTTAGCGCAAAGCTACTCGAGGGCTATCTGCGCTAGCCGTCCCTAATTTAGCAGTGTAAGACTAGAGGGAAGACAGCTAGTCATCACCACCCACCGCCAACTCTTGGGCTTCTCTTTTACCAACGAATAGTGGGATTGACCATAACATTATAACGCCCCCACGGCTGAAAGAGCGAGCCTACTTGTTTACTGAGAGGTCATCTTTCCATTTATGTTACTTTTATAATAGTTGCAAGAGGGCCCGGCATGGCCAGGTGGGTTAAGGCGTGCGACTCGTCATCCGACGGTCGCGGGTTCGCATCCTCATCGAGCCAAACATGCTCGCCCTTTCAGCCGTGAGGGCGTTATATTGTGACGGTCAATCCCACTATTCGTTGGTAAAAGAGTAGCCCAAGAGTTGGCGGTGGGTGATGATGACTAGCTGCCTTCCCTCTAGTCTTACACTCCTAAATTAGGGACGGCTAGCACAGATAGCCCTCGAGTAGCTTTGTGCGAAATTCAAAACAAACGAACAAAAGTAACCTTGAATTAAAATAAATGGAAGAACTAGTTATGTAATAATTTACCAATTTTACTGGAGAACAGGAAGAAAAATGTTTGATAATCGTGATTATTTCGTGTAAATCAGGACAAATAAATAATTATCAGGACCAGACAGACAAGTAAACAGCAGAGCTTCACGTTATAAAAAAACTCGATGTGTAGAGGTCCGTCATATTTTTAGTTCATCAGACTTTTAGCATCTTATAGAAGCTGTGTGTACATCTTATAGAAGTTGTGTGTACATCTTATAGAAGCTGTGTGTACATCTTAACATCTTATAGAAGCTGTGTGTACATCTTAATTCTTTCAAGAAGACTTTATGTTAACCAGAAAAGGGAAATAAAGCCACACAGCTCTCCTACACCATGGACTTACAGCTTCTGCTACATCTAGGTCCACAACGTACCTTTTGATTTTTTGTAATTAAGCGCAAAACTACACAACGAGCCATGGTATTCTACCCACCATAGGTACCCAAACCCGGTTTCTATCAGTGTGAGTCCACAGACATTTTACTGTGCTACTGGGGGCCACAATGGACCCACAACTTCTCCTATGTTCAGGTCCGCCATAGATCTACAACTTCTCCTACGTACAGGTTCATAAGGGAACTACTGCCCCTCTGACATCTGGATCCACCAAGAACCTACAGTTTCTTCTACGTCCAAGTTTACCATGGAGCTACAACTTCTCTAACGTCTAATGTCCATCATGGACCTATAATTTATTCTACATCCAGGTCCACCACAGAACTTCAGCCCTACCGACATTTGGGTCCACCAACGATCTACAGTTTCTTTCTGGAATAATTCTGATGTATCTGTTAAGTCATTACAGGATGTCAGCAGACAATATTTCTGGAAATGAAAATTTAAAATTACCACTTCACCAGGATGCAACAAGGACAAGGTAGTGTTGACTGAGACTGTCGCTGTACGTCATATTTAGTCTGTAACATAACACCAGTGTTGGCATAATTAAACAGCTGTCCCAGTTCCGGTATAGTTAAACTATTGAACAACTGGTTACCTCAGCTGGTTAGCTCTGTGAAAGCCATTGTATCATTTGATTACTTCAACAACGTTTTTTTTAGCTAAGCGATTTATCTATAGGTTGGATGAGTGTTTGGGTTCATTACACTTGTGGAAATGGAATCCGTTGCCAATCATACACAAACCACTAGGTGTACCATGATGGTACTTGCTTTGGTCTATTGTTCCATCAATTATGCAAATATCTCCACAGAAGAAAAACACACCAAAACATCACACTGTCTCCTCCATGCTTCATGGTAGTTGCTGAAGATACAACCAACACTTTGAACCATATATTTCAATATTGGACTCGTCTGTCCATGACACACATGTCCAGTCACCAACAGTCCAGTTTTGTACTTTTTACCAAATTTCAGTCTTTTGACAATATTTGTAGACTGAAGTAAAGGTATTTTTAACTATTACACATGAAATATTCCGTTCTTGTTGAGTCTTCTTAATATTGGACACTTTTCTGTCATTTGGTAGATGCTAGTTTATCTCCTGCTTCAGATCAGTGACAGTATTTCTTCTGTCCTGAAGGCTGTATAAACATAGATATTTAACATCAGTATAACTGAGTTTAGGTGTTCTACCTCTTCCTTTATTATTTTCAGATTTACCTGTTGTATTTTCACAATCTGGGTTGTACTTGACAGTTTGGGGAACATTTCAAGTCTACAGTAATTTGTCTCAGAATCCAACCAGCATCACATAAAGCCTTTATGTGAATTCTCTTCACACAAATAAACCTTAATAAGAACAATGTTTAAGATTATATATTAAGTTTTATTATCATGACACAGTCCAGAAAGTGTAGAGAATTACCAGTAGAGCAGAGAGTTCACATTAAAGGCTTTATGTGATGCTGGTTGGACTCTTGAGACAAACTACTGTAAACTTGAAATGTTCCCCAAACACTGTCAAGTACAACACAGATCGTTAGAATATGACAGGTGAATTTGAAAATACTAAAGGAAGAGGTAGAACACCTAAACTCAGTTATACTGATGTTAAATATCTATGTTTATACAGCCTTCAGGACAGAAGAAATACTGTCACTGATCTGAAGCAGGAGATAAACTAGCATCTACCAAATGACAGAAAAGTGTCCAGTTCCACAGTAATTGATTTCTTCTATTATATACAACTACCACATGCTAGCTATACAGCTAAGACAATGCATAACAGTTGTTTCAAACCCTAGATTTAATGAGTATGTTCATTCAAACAGAACCCTTGCAACATATCCTAGGTACAAGTATATAGTAATTCTAAACAATAAGTGTTCTCACTCTGGCTTATTCAGTTATCAACAAGAACCAGTAAAGAATTATCATAGTGTTAACATTTTGTTATGGTATAGAAGGTTTAAGAACATTAAATAGAAAGAATGACATAATATTATCTTGTTCTAATGGTTTTGCACAGTACTTCATATATTGTGTTATTGACGTGGATACCAGAGGTGGAAGTTTACCTGCTGGTTAGTTTTTGCCATTAGGCTCAGCATGGCCAAGCGTGTTAAGGCGTGCGACTCGTAATCTGAGGGTCGCGAGTTCGCATCCCTCTCGCTCCAAACATGCTCGCCCTTTCAGCCTTGGGGGCGTTGTAATGTCACGGTCAATCCCACTATTCGTTAGTAAAAGAGTAGCCCAAGAGTTGGCGGTGGGTGGTGATGACTAGCTGCCTTCCCTCTAGTCTTACACTACTAAATTAGGGACGGCTAGCACAGATAGCCCTCGTGTAGCTTTGTGCGAAATTCAAAAAACAAACAAGCTTTCGCCATTACGTAACAACAATGTCGTTATTGAGAAGTTTGCCACACCCGACTACGGGAAGGCACGCGCTCGCGAGCACGTTGATTGATGCTGTATAGTAAAGTGCATTAACCAAACTTATTACTACCAGGAAATAACCCAGCCCTCGATCATAAAACGTTATGTAGAATAATCTGAATTTTCATCGTACTTTTGTCTTCCGGAATACGGATTTTTCACTTCACCACATTATTTCACCACAGACACTGGTGTAAGTTCTAAAAACTAACAGCAGTTTTTGACACAACGTTTTTAATGAAATAATTTCTAGCTCTTGTAGCAACACAAGTCAAAAAGTTGTGTTTAAATCTGTATTATTCTGTTGTTTCAAATACGAATTATCCTGTTCTTTAAAATCTGTATTATACTGTAGTTTTTATTCTAATATAAATCCGAGATGGTAATTCTACCGAGATGAAGAAATGAGTCGTTTCTTGTGTTACAAAACACAAACTGTGTACAGTTTCTTTTATTTGTTGTAAAGCGCAGAGCTATCTGCACTAGAAACAAACAAAAATTATCTTACTATTGAATTTCAATAAAAGCTTATTTGTGTTAATTCTATCGTTTAACTTTTTACTGTAAATATTTATGTTTAATGTTTGATTCATTAACAAACATTTTGCGCTAGTTCTGAAAAAGCAACTTTAAAAAAAGAATTGAAACATGTGATGTTCAGAAAATAGAAAAAACTGAAACATGTGATGTTCATAAAACTGAAACCTGTGATGTTCATAAAATAGAAAAAACTGAAATATATGTTGTTCATAAAGTAGAAAAAACTGAAACATGTGATGTTCATAAAACTGAAACCTGTGATGTTCATAAAATAGAAAAAACTGAAATATATGTTGTTCATAAAGTAGAAAAAACTGAAACATGTGATGTTCAGAAAATAGAAAAATCTGAAATATATGTTGTTCATAAAGTAGAAAAAACTGAAACATGTGATGTTCAGAAAATAGAAAAATCTGAAATATGTGATGTTCAGAAAGTAGAAAAAACTGAAATATGTGATGTTCAGAAAATAGAAAAACTGAAATATGTGATGTTCAGAAAATAGAAAAACTGAAACATGTGATGTTCAGAAAATAGAAAAATCTGAAATATGTGATGTTCAGAAAGTAGAAAAAACTGAAATATGTGATGTTCAGAAAGTAGAAAAAACTGAAACATGTGATGTTCAGAAAATAGAAAAATCTGAAATATGTGATGTTCAGAAAGTAGAAAAAACTGAAATATGTGATGTTCAGAAAGTAGAAAAAACTGAAATATATGTTGTTCATAAAGTAGAAAAAACTGAAACATGTGATGTTCAGAAAATAGAAAAAACTGAAACATGTGATGTTCAGAAAATAAAAAACTGAAACATGTGATGTTCAGAAAATAAAAAACTGAAACAAATGATGTTCAGAAAATAAAAAACTGAAACATTTAATGTTCAGAAAATAGAAGAAACTGAAATATGTGATGTTCAGAAAATAGGAAAAAACTGAAATTTGTGTTGTTCAGAAAATAGAAAAAACTGAAACATATGATGTTCATAAATTAGAAAAAAAATGTTTTTTTTTTTTAATTTCGCATAAAGCTACACGACGGCTATCTGCGCTAGCCGTCCCTAAGACTAGAAGAAATTCAGCTAGTCATCGTCACCTACCGCCAACTCTTGGGCTACTCTTTTACCAACGAATAGTAGGATTGACTGTCATATTATAACGCCCCCATGCCTGAAGTGGTGAGCATGTTTGGTGTGATAGAGATTCAATCCCGCAACCCTCAGATTACAAGTCGAACGCCTTAACCCACCTCGCCATGCCAGGCCGAAAAAAAACTGAAAATATGATGTTCAGAAAATAGAGAAAACTGAAACATGTGATGTTCAGAAAATAAAAAAACTGAAACAAATGATGTTCATAAAATAGAAAAACTGAAACATGTGACGTTCAGAAAATAAAAAAACTGAAACATGTAATGTTCAGAAAATACAAGAAAGAAAACACGAAACCTGACGTTTAGAAAATAAAAAATCTTAAACACGTGAACTTTAAAAATAAAACAAAATATAACTTTTTCTTCTCCATAACTTGGATGTAAATAACTTGTAATGTTGGGTAGTTATCCGTCTGCTAGTAGAGGCAACTTATTTGGTATTTATTTCCACAGTAATAAACATTTATAAAATCGTAAATACGAGTAATATTTCTTTTGAGAAGATTGGGTGTGTTCGGAAAGGCCCCCATTGGTACTGCGATAAGTCTATGGATTTCCAACGCTAAAATCAGGGGTTCGTTTCTCCTCGGTGGATTTAGCAGATAGCTCGACGTGGCTTTGTTATAAGAAAACACGCTGTCCGGGAGAACTTCCTGAATTTGCACTCCGTGAATTTCAGTTATTTGGAAATTCATGAAAGACTAATACATTAGATAAGTAATAAGTAAGATTAGAAATTAATACTGGCGTGCCTAGAAACCCATCTGTTAACACTCACTGCAGTCTCTAATAAGCCAATTATATGATACACATACCAAAACCTTTGGGACCCACAGATCCATCTGAAGCACAGTTTGAACTTTTAAAAGTGTTAAGGGCGGATGTGAAATTTTGGCAGTCATGAGTGGTGGTTATGATCTGGTGTATGTTTGCTAGTTCTACTGTGATTTGATTGGCCCACAAGAAAAATATATTCCTACACTCTGAAGTAGCTTCAGAGAAACCGTTTGATTATACATACATCTGACACGGCCCGGAGAATTCGAAGCTCTTTATCAAACATGCTCGATCATTTAGCCGTGGGTGTATTATAATGATACGGATAATCTCACTTTTAGTCAATAAAAGAGTAGCTCAAGACTTGACGGTGGGATGTGTTGACAGTTGCTTTCCTTCTAATCTATCACTTCTAAATTAGGGGTAATTAACGCCGATAGCCCTCTATTATCTTTGTGTGAAATTACACAAACAATTAAAATATACGTTGATAAGATAAACCAGTTGTAAGTTTTTTGTTGTTATTTAAAGACACATCTTGTCAGTCGTTTTCTCAACTTCATAACTTGATGTCAAAATGTGGAAGCAAAACCAAACACTGACAGGACAATTAAAACAAGTAAATATAATCAATATACTCTTACACCATGTTTAACCAGGAAGTTTAATTAATATACTGTTACACCATGTTTAACCAGGAAGTTTATGTGATATACTGTTACACCATGTTTAACCAGGAAGTTTAATTAATATACTGTTACATTCATGTTTAACCGGGAAGTTTAATTAATATACTGTTACACCATGTTTAACCAGGAAGTTTATGTGATATACTGTTACATCCATGTTTAAACAGGAAGTTTATGTGATATATTGTTACATCCATGTTTAACCTGGAAGTTTAATTAATATACTGTTACATCTGTACTAAAGATTTTAAAGACCAGCAGTTATAAACGCACTGTTTACGATGCAGAACATTTTGAAAAGCTAGAATCGCAAACACATTTCCATATCTACAAGAAATAAGTAAATAATGGAGATTCTAATTTTGATAAACTGAAACATGTATCATTCTTTATCCATTATAATTTTACTACGCCAGTTTAATAAAAGATTCAAACACTAGAATTTGTCATTTTAATTTATAGTCTAGTTAAGTTCTTAATTATCTGTCAGCAAACTCTACTAATATTTAAATAAATATTCTACAAAGGTGACGTCACCGTCGAAACGAAATAAAATATTTGATGTAACGACCTGTAGATATGACGTCACCGTGAAAAAGGAAATAAAATATTTGTTATAACGACTTATAAATATGACGTCACCGTCAAAACGAAATAAAATATTTGTTATAACGACTTATAAATATGACGTCACCGTTAAAACGAAATAAAATATTTGTTATAACGACTTATAAATATGACGTCACCGTTAAAACGAAATAAAATATTTGTTGTAACGACTTATAGATATGACGTCACCGTCAAAACGAAATAAAGACTTTTTGTAACAACATATAAAGGTGACGTTACCATCAGAACGAAACAAAATATTTGTTCTTAATCACAAACTACGAAATGAGCTTTCTGTTTGTAGCCACCTTGAGTATCGAAACACGTTTTTATAAGCTCACTCACTTAGCGCTAAGCCACTGATGGATGGAACCAAAAACAGCTATAATTGATAATAAAGTGTGATGAATTATAAACTGTTTGTATATATTTGGTGCTAGTTGAGGTTGAGAACAGTGTTATTGATTTTGACTGATCTTTAGGCTTAGTTTTATTATCATTTTAAAAAGCCAATTTTTCTTTTATTTCACTAAAACAAAACTCTCAGTTATTGACTCACTTTGTGGCTGAAAACTGTACTGCTGTTGTCTCAATCAAACGAACAAATCATATAGATGGCGTTGACGGAGACCGAGCGAGAGATGGGAACTGGTAAAATAATTATTAAGTACACGATTACACAGAGTTAAATCTACGACTTATTTAATATCAAGAAATTAGTAACTATTAATAATTACCATGTACTGGTGAAAGTAAAGCTAGAAATAAAAATGAAAACTCTTGTAAAATAATTATTAAGTACACGATTACACAGAGTTAAATCTACGATATCAAGAAATTAGTAACTATTAATAATTACCATGTACTGGTGAAAGTAAAGCTAGAAATAAAAATGAAAACTCTTGTAAAATAATTATTAAGTACACGATTACACAGAGTTAAATCTACGATATCAAGAAATTAGTAACTATTAATAATTACCATGTACTGGTGAAAGTAAAGCTAGAAATAAAAATGAAAACTCTTGTAAAATAATTATTAAGTACACGATTACACAGAGTTAAATCTACGACTTATTTAATATCAAGAAATTAGTAACTATTAATAATTACCATGTACTGGTGAAAGTAAAGCTAGAAATAAAATGAAAACTCTTGTAAAATAATTATTAAGTACACGATTACACAGAGTTAAATCTACGACTTATTTAATATCAAGAAATTAGTAACTATTAATAATTACCATGTACTGGTGAAAGTAAAGCTAGAAATAAAAATGAAAACTCTTGTAAAATAATTATTAAGTACACGATTACACAGAGTTAAATCTACGACTTATTTAATATCAAGAAATTAGTAACTATTAATAATTACCATGTACTGGTGAAAGTAAAGCTAGAAATAAAAATGAAAACTCTTGTAAAATAATTATTAAGTACACGATTACACAGAGTTAAATCTACGATATCAAGAAATTAGTAACTATTAATAATTACCATGTACTGGTGAAAGTAAAGCTAGAAATAAAAATGAAAACTCTTGTAAAATAACTATTTACATAGAGTTAGATTAATTAGACGTTACTGATGTAAACCCATACCCGAAGTTGTGTGGAAGTTGAATATAACAAGGAAACAAATGGACTGAATAATCGATCTTCTATCCATTCAAATGAATTAATTTCTATATTAGTAATGACGAGAAAACCCACTTGAAGAGAAATATATATGTAAAAACAGCTAGATTGGGTTAAGACATTTTTTTATGTAGAAGAGCGAACAACGTTTGGACATTCTTTAGGTTCACCTGACGATGACCGAAGAAGGTCTAAACGTTGTTCGCTCCTCTGTATAAAAATTTCTCAAACCAAACCAACTGTTTTTACGTATAAATTAATTTGTTGTTAAAAGTCTTTGGTTTCAAAGTAATTACAGCCTTTCGTGATCAACATCATCCACTAGGAAAATATAAAACGTTAGTTAATTAAAACCTACAAGATTATATACTAATATCCCATATTAATAAATAGAAAAGTAAATTATACTCTCGTCTCTCTTGACATTAAAGTTATTGACCTAGAATAGTTAGGTTTCTTTGTGTTGTTTCTTATACTAAGACATGTTTTCACTTATCACAAGAGTAAGGTTTCATTGTGGTGTTTGTTATACTAAGATATACGTTTTGACTTATCAGAATAGTTAGGTTTCTTTGTAGTGTTTGTTATACTAAGACATGTTTTCACTTATCACAAGAGTAAGGTTTCATTGTGGTGTTTGTTATACTAAGATATACGTTTTGACTTATCAGAATAGTTAGGTTTCATTGTAGTGTTTGTTATACTAAGATATACGTTTTGACTTATCAGAATAGTTAGGTTTCTTTGTGTTGTTTGTTATACTAAGATATACGTTTTGACTTATCACAATAGTTAGGTTTCTTTATGTTGTTCGTTACACTAAGACATGTTTTCACTTATCAGAAGAGTTAGGTTTCATTGTGGTGTTTGTTATACTAAGATATACGTTTTGACTTATCAGAATAGTTAGGATTCTTTGTGTTGTTTGTTATACTAAGATATGTTTTCACTTATCAGAATAGTTACGTTTCTTTGTGTTGTTTGTTATACTAAGATATGTTTTCACTTATCAGAATAGTTAGGTTTCTTTGTGTTGTTTGTTATACTAAGACATGTTTTCACTTATCAGAAGAGTTAGGTTTCATTGTGGTGTTTGTTATACTAAAATATACGTTTTGACTTACCAGAATAGTTAGGATTCTTTCTGGTGTTTGTTATACTAAGATATACGTTTTCACTTATCAGAATAGTTAGGTTTCATTGTAGTATTTGTTATACTAAGATATACGTTTTGACTTATCAGAATAGTTAGGTTTCATTGTAGTGTTTGTTATACTAAGATATACGTTTTGACTTATCAGAATAGTTAGGTTTCTTTGTGTTGTTTGTTATACTAAGATATGTTTTCACTTATCAGAATAGTTAAGTTTCATTGTGGTGTTTGTTATACTAAGATATACGTTTTGACTTATCAGAATAGTTAGGTTTCATTGTAGTGTTTGTTATACTAAGATATACGTTTTGACTTATCACAATAGTTAGGTTTCTTTGTGTTGTTTGTTATAATAAGACATGTTTTCACTTATCAGAAGAGTTAGGTTTCATTGTGGTGTTTGTTATACTAAGATATACGTTTTGACTTATCAGAATAATTAGGATTCTTTGTGTTGTTTGTTATACTAAGATATGTTTTCACTTATCAGAATAGTAAGGTTAAATTGTGGTGTTTGTTATACTAAGATATACGTTTTGACTTATCAGAATAGTTAGGTTTCTTTGTATTGTTTTTTATACTAAGATATGTTTTCACTTATCAGAATAGTTAGGTTTCATTGTGGTGTTTGTTATACTAAGATATACGTTTTGACTTATCAGAATAGTTAGGTTTCTTTGTGTTGTTTGTTATACTAAGATATGTTTTCACTTATCAGAATAGTTAAATTTCATTGTGGTGTTTGTTATACTAAAATATACGTTTTGACTTATCAGAATAGTTAGGTTTCATTGTGGTGTTTGTTATACTAAGATATACGTTTTGATTTATCAGAATAGTTAGGTTTCTTTGTGTTGTTTGTTATACTAAGATATGTTTTCACTTATCAGAATAGTTAGGTTTCATTGTGGTGTTTGTTATACTAAAATATACGTTTTGACTTATCAGAATAGTTAGGTTTCTTTGTGTTGTTTGTTATACTAAGATATGTTTTCACTTATCAGAATAGTTAGGTTTCATTGTGGTGTTTGTTATATTAAAGATATACGTTTTCACTTATCAGAATAGTCAGGTTTCATTGTGGTGTTTCATATACATTTTCACTTATCAGAATAGTTAGGTGTCATTAGGTTGTTTGTTATACTAAGATATACATTTCTACTTATCAGAATAGTTAGGTTTCATTCTGGTGTTTGATACATTAAGATATACATTTTCACTTATCAGAATAGTTAGGTTTCATTGTGGTGTTTGTTATACTAAGATATACATTTCTACTTATCAGAATAGATAGATTTCATTGTGGTGTTTGATATATTAAGATATACGTTTTCACTTATCAGAATAGTTGGGCTTCATTGTGGTGTTTGATATATTAAGATATACGTTTTCACTTATCAGAATAGTTAGGTTTCATTGTGGTGTTTGTTATACTAAGATATACGTTTACACTTATCACAATAGTTACGTTTTATTGTGCGGTTTGTAATATTAAGATATACGTTTTCACTTATCAGAATAGTTAGGTTTCATTGTGGTGTTTGTTATACTAAGATATACGTTTTCACTTATCAGAATAGTTAGGTTTCATTGTGGTGTTTGTTATACTAAGATATACGTTTTCACTTATCAGAACAGATAGGTTTCATTGTGGTGTTTGTTATACTAAGATATACGTTTTCACTTATCAGAATAGTTAGGTTTCTTTGTGTTGTTTGTTATACTAAGATATGTTTTCACTTATCAGAATAGTTAGGTTTCATTAGGTTGTTTGTTATACTAAGATATACATTTCTACTTATCAGAATAGTTAGGTTTCATTGTGGTTTTTGATACATTAAGATATACATTTTCACTTATCAGAATAGTTAGGTTTCATTGTGGTGTTTGTTATACTAAGATATACGTTTTCACTTATCAGAATAGTTAGATTTCATTGTGGTGTTTGATATATTAAGATATACGTTTTCACTTATCAGAATAGTTAGGTTTCATTGTGGTGTTTGTTATACTAAGATATACATTTTCATTTATCAGAATAGATAGATTTCATTGTGGTGTTTGATATATTAAGATATACGTTTTCACTTATCAGAATAGTTAGGTTTCATTGTGGTGTTTGTTATACTAAGATATACGTTTTCACTTATCAGAATAGTTAGGTTTCATTGTGGTGTTTGTTATACTAAGATATAAGTTTTCACTTATCAGAATAGTTAGGTTTCATTGTGGTGTTTGTTATACTAAAATATACGTTTTCACTTATCAGAATAGTTAGGTTTCATTGTGGTGTTTGTTATACTAAGATATGTTTTCACTTATCAGAATAGTTAGGTTTCATTGTGGTGTTTGTTATACTAAAATATACATTTCTACTTATCAGAATAGTTAGGTTTCATTGTGGTGTTTGTTATACTAAGATATACGTTTTCACTTATCAGAATAGTTAGGTTTCATTGTGGTGTTTGTTATACTAAGATATACGTTTTCATTTATCAGAATAGTTAGGTTTCGTTCTGGTGTTTGATATACTAAGATATACGTTTTCACTAATTAGAATAGCTAGGTTTTATTGTGGTGTTTCTTAAACTAAGATATACGTTTTCACTTATCAGAATAGTTAGGTTTCATTGTGGTGTTTGTTATACTAAGATATACGTTTTCACTTATCATAATAGTTACATTTTATTGTGTTGTTTCTTATTTAAGATATACGTTTTCATTTATAAGAATAGTTAGGTTTGATTGTGGTGTTTGATATATTAAGATATACATTTCCACTTATCAGAATAGTTAGGTTTCATTTTGGTGTTTCTAACACTAAGATATACCTTTTCACTTATCAGAATAGTTAGATTTCATTGTGGTGTTTGTTATACTAAGATATACGTTTTCACTTATCAGAATAGTTAGGTTTCATTGTGGTGTTTGTTATACTAAGATATACGTTTTCACTTATCAGAATAGTTAGGTTTCATTGTGGTGTTTGTTATACTAAGATATGTTTTCACTTATCAGAATAGTTAGGTTTCATTGTGGTGTTTGTTATACTAAGATATACGTTTTCACTTATCAGAATAGTTAGGTTTCATTGTGGTGTTTGTTATACTAAGATATACGTTTTCACTTATCAGAATAGTTAGGTTTCATTGTGGTGTTTGTTATACTAAGATATACGTTTTCACTTATCAGAATAGTTAGGTTTCATTGTGGTGTTTGTTATACTAAGATATACGTTTTCACTTATCAGAATAGTTAGGTTTCATTGTGGTGTTTGTTATACTAAATATACGTTTTCACTTATCAGAATAGTTAGGTTTCATTGTGGTGTTTGTTATACTAAGATAAACGTTTTCACTTATCAGAATAGTTACGTTTTATTGTGGTGTTTTTTATACTAAGATATACGTTTTCACTTATCAGAAGAGTTAGATTTCATTGTGGAGTTTGATATATTAAGATATATATTTTCACTTATCAGAATAGTTAGGTTTCATTGTGGTGTTTGTTATACTAAGATATACGTTTTCACTTATCAGAATAGTTAGGTTTCATTGTGGTGTTTGTTATACTAAGATATACATTTCTACTTATCAGAATAGTTAGATTTCACTGTGGTGTTTGTTATACTAAGATATACGTTTTCACTTATCAGAATAGTTAGGTTTCATTGTGGTGTTTGTTATACTAAGATATACGTTTTCACTTATCAGAATAGTTAGGTTTCATTGTGGTGTTTGTTATACTAAGATATACGTTTTCACTTATCAGAATAGTTAGGTTTCATTGTGGTGTTTGTTATACTAAGATATACGTTTTCACTTATCAGAATAGTTAGGTTTCATTGTGGTGTTTGATATATTAAGATATACATTTTCACTTATCAGAATAGTTAGGTTTCATTGTGGTGTTTGTTATACTAAGATATACGTTTTCACTTATCAGAATAGATAGGTTTCATTGTAGTGTTTGTTATACTAAGATATACGTTTTCACTTATCAGAATAGTTAGGTTTCATTGTGGTGTTTGTTATACTAAGATATACGTTTTCACTTATCAGAATAGTTAGGTTTCATTGTGGTGTTTGTTATACTAAGATATACGTTTTCACTTATCAGAATAGTTAGGTTTCATTGTGGTGTTTGTTATACTAAGATATACGTTTTCACTTATCAGAATAGTTAGGTTTCATTGTGGTGTTTGTTATACTAAAATATATGTTTTCACTTTCAAGAATAGTAAGGTTTAATTGTGGTGTTTGTTATACTAAGATATACGTTTTCACTTATCAGAATAGTTAGATTTCATTGTGGTGTTTGTTATACTAAGATATGTTTTCACTTATCAGAATAGTTAGGTTTCATTGCGGTGTTTGTTATACTAAGACATACGTTTTCATTTATTAGAATAGTTAGGTTTCATTGTGGTGTTTGTTATACTAAGATATACGTTTACACTTTTTAGAATAGTTAGGTTTCATTGTGGTGTTTGTTATACTAAGATATACGTTTTCACTTATCAGAATAGTTAGGTTTCATTGTGGTGTTTGTTATACTAAGATATACGTTTTCACTTATCAGAATAGTTAGGTTTCATTGTGGTGTTTGTTATACTAAGATATACGTTTTCACTTATCAGAATAGTTAGGTTTTATTGTGGTGTTTGTTATACTAAGATATACGTTTTCACTTATCAGAATAGTTAGGTTTCATTGTGGTGTTTGTTATACTAAGATATGTTTTCACTTATCAGAATAGTTAGGTTTCATTGTGGTGTTTGTTATACTAAGATATACGTTTTCACTTATCAGAATAGTTAGGTTTCATTGTGGTGTTTGTTATACTAAGATATACGTTTTCACTTATCAGAATAGTTAGGTTTCATTGTGGTGTTTGTTATACTAAAATATACGTTTTCACTTATCAGAATAGTTAGGTTTCATTGTGGTGTTTGTTATACCAAGATATACGTTTTCACTTATCAGAATAGTTAGGTTTCATTGTGGTGTTTGTTATACTAAGATATGTTTTCACTTATCAGAATAGTTAGGTTTCATTGTGGTGTTTGTTATACTAAGATATACGTTTTCACTTATCAGAATAGTTAGGTTTCATTGTGGTGTTTGTTATACTAAGATATACGTTTTCACTTATCAGAATAGTTAGGTTTCATTGTGGTGTTTGTTATACTAAGATATACGTTTTCACTTATCAGAATAGTTAGGTTTCATTGTGGTGTTTGTTATACTAAGATATACGTTTTCACTTATCAGAATAGTTAGGTTTCATTGTGGTGTTTGTTATACTAAGATATACGTTTTCACTTATCAGAATAGTTAGGTTTCATTGTGGTGTTTGTTATACTAAGATATACGTTTTCACTTATCAGAATAGTTAGGTTTCATTGTGGTGTTTGTTATACTAAAATATACGTTTTCACTTATCAGAATAGTTAGGTTTCATTGTGGTGTTTGTTATACTAAGATATACGTTTTCACTTATCAGAATAGTTACGTTTCATTGTGGTGTTTCTTATACTAAGATATACGTTTTCACTTATCAGAATTGTTAGGTTTCATTGTGGTGTTTGATATACATTTTCACTTATCAGAATAGTTAGGTTTCATTGTGGTGTTTGATATACTAAGATATACATTTTCACTTATCAGAATAGTTTGGTTTCATTGTGGTGTTTGTTATACTAAGATATACATTTTGACTTATCAGAATAGTTAGGTTTCATTGTGGTGTTTGATATATTAAGATATACATTTTCACTTATCAGAATAGTTAGGTTTCATTGTGGTGTTTGTTATACTAAGATATACATTTTCACTTATCAGAATAGTTAGGTTTCATTGTGGTGTTTGTTATACTAAGATATACGTTTTCACTTATCAGAATAGTTAGGTTTCATTGTGGTGTTTGTTATACTAAGATATGTTTTCACTTATCAGAATAGTTAGGTTTCATTGTGGTGTTTGTTATACTAAGATATACGTTTTCACTTATCAGAATAGTTAGGTTTCATTGTGGTGTTTGTTATACTAAGATATACGTTTTCACTTATCAGAATAGTTAGGTTTCATTGTGGTGTTTGTTATACTAAGATATACGTTTTCACTTATCAGAATAGTTAGGTTTCATTGTGGTGTTTGTTATACTAAGATATACGTTTTCACTTATCAGAATAGTTAGGTTTCATTGTGGTGTTTGTTATACTAAGATATACGTTTTCACTTATCAGAATAGTTAGGTTTCATTGTGGTGTTTGATATTCATTTTTTCTTATCAGAATAGTTAGGTTTCATTGTGGTGTTTGTTATACTAAGATATACGTTTTCACTTATCAGAATAGTTAGGTTTCATTGTGGTGTTTGTTATACTAAGATATACGTTTTCACTTATCAGAATAGTTAGGTTTCATTGTGGTGTTTGTTATACTAAGATATACGTTTTCACTTATCAGAATAGTTAGGTTTCATTGTGGTGTTTGTTATACTAAGATATACGTTTTCACTTATCAGAATAGTTAGGTTTCATTGTGGTGTTTGTTATACTAAGATATACGTTTTCACTTATCAGAATAGTTAGGTTTCATTGTGGTGTTTGTTATACTAAGATATACGTTTTCACTTATCAGAATAGTTAGGTTTCATTGTGGTGTTTGTTATACTAAGATATACGTTTTCACTTATCAGAATAGTTAGGTTTCATTGTGGTGTTTGTTATACTAAGATATACGTTTTCACTTATCAGAATAGTTAGGTTTCATTGTGGTGTTTGATATACATTTTTTCACTTATCAGAATAGTTAGGTTTCATTGTGGTGTTTGATATTCATTTTCTCTTATCAGAATAGTTAGGTTTCATTGTGGTGTTTGATATACATTATTTTCTCTTATCAGAATAGTTAGGTTTCATTGTGGTGTTTGTTATACTAAGATATACATTTCACTTATCAGAATAGTTAGGTTTCATTGTGGTGTTTGTTATACTAAGATATACATTTTCACTTATCAGAATAGTTAGGTTTCATTGTGGTGTTTGTTATACTAAGATATACGTTTTCACTTATCAGAATAGTTAGGTTTCATTGTGTTGTTTGTTATACTAAAACATACGTTTTCACTTATCAGAATAGTTAGGTTTCATTGTGGTGTTTGTTATACTAAGATATGTTTTCAGTTATCAGAATAGTTAGGTTTCATTGTGGTGTTTGTTATACTAAGATATGTTTTCACTTATCAGAATAGTTAGGTTTCATTGTGGTGTTTGTTATACTAAGATATACATTTCTACTTATCAGAATAGTTAGGTTTCATTGTGGTGTTTGTTATACTAAGATATACGTTTTCACTTATCAGAATAGTTAGGTTTCATTGTGGTGTTTGTTATACTAAGATATACGTTTTCACTTATCAGAATAGTTAGGTTTCATTGTGGTGTTTGTTATACTAAGATATACGTTTTCACTTATCAGAATAGTTAGGTTTCATTGTAGTGTTTGTTATACTAAGATATACGTTTTCACTTATCAGAATAGTTAGGTTTCATTGTGGTGTTTGTTATACTAAGATATACGTTTTCACTTATCAGAATAGTTAGGTTTCATTGTGGTGTTTGTTATACTAAGATATACGTTTCACTTATCAGAATAGTTAGGTTTCATTGTGGTGTTTGTTATACTAAGATATACATTTCACTTATCAGAATAGTTAGGTTTCATTGTGGTGTTTGTTATACTAAGATATACGTTTTCACTTATCAGAATAGTTAGGTTTCATTGTGGTGTTTGTTATACTAAGATATACGTTTTCACTTATCAGAATAGTTAGGTTTCATTGTGGTGTTTGTTATACTAAGATATACGTTTTCACTTATCAGAATAGTTAGGTTTCATTGTGGTGTTTGTTATACTAAGATATACGTTTTCACTTATCAGAATAGTTAGGTTTCATTGTGGTGTTTGTTATACAAGATATACGTTTTCACTTATCAGAATAGTTAGGTTTTATGGTGGTGTTTGTTATACTAAGATATACATTTCTACTTATCAGAATAGTTAGGTTTCATTGTGGTGTTTGATATACTAAGATATACATTTTCACTTATCAGAATAGTTTGGTTTCATTGTGGTGTTTGTTATACTAAGATATACGTTTCACTTATCAGAATAGTTAGGTTTCATTGTGGTGTTTGTTATACTAAGATATACGTTTTCACTTATCAGAATAGTTAGGTTTCATTGTGGTGTTTGTTATACTAAGATATACGTTTTCACTTATCAGAATAGTTAGGTTTCATTGTGGTGTTTGTTATACTAAGATATACGTTTTCACTTATCAGAATAGTTAGGTTTCATTGTGGTGTTTGTTATACTAAGATATACGTTTTCACTTATCAGAATAGTTAGGTTTCATTGTGGTGTTTGTTATACTAAGATATACGTTTTCACTTATCAGAATAGTTAGGTTTCATTGTGGTGTTTGTTATACTAAGATATACGTTTTCACTTATCAGAATAGTTAGGTTTCATTGTGGTGTTTGTTATACTAAAATATACGTTTTCACTTATCAGAATAGTTAGGTTTCATTGTGGTGTTTGTTATACTAAGATATACGTTTCACTTATCAGAATAGTTAGGTTTCATTGTGGTGTTTGTTATACTAAGATATACGTTTTCACTTATCAGAATAGTTAGGTTTCATTGTGGTGTTTGTTATACTAAGATATGTTTTCACTTATCAGAATAGTTAGGTTTCATTGTGGTGTTTGTTATACTAAGATATACGTTTTCACTTATCAGAATAGTTAGGTTTCATTGTGGTGTTTGTTATACATACATTTTCACTTATCAGAATAGTTAGGTTTCATTGTGGTGTTTGTTATACTAAGATATACGTTTTCACTTATCAGAATAGTTAGGTTTCATTGTGGTGTTTGTTATACTAAGATATACATTTTCACTTATCAGAATAGTTAGGTTTCATTGTGGTGTTTGTTATACTAAGATATACATTTTCACTTATCAGAATAGTTAGGTTTCATTGTGGTGTTTGATATATACTAAGATATACGTTTTCACTTATCAGAATAGTTAGGTTTCATTGTGGTGTTTGTTATACTAAGATATACGTTTTCACTTATCAGAATAGTTAGGTTTCATTGTGGTGTTTGTTATACTAAGATATACGTTTTCACTTATCAGAATAGTTAGGTTTCATTGTGGTGTTTGTTATACTAAGATATACGTTTTCACTTATCAGAATAGTTAGGTTTCATTGTGGTGTTTGTTATACTAAGATATACGTTTTCACTTATCAGAATAGTTAGGTTTCATTGTGGTGTTTGTTATACTAAGATATACGTTTTCACTTATCAGAATAGTTAGGTTTCATTGTGGTGTTTGTTATACTAAGATATACGTTTTCACTTATCAGAATAGTTAGGTTTCATTGTGGTGTTTGTTATACTAAGATATACGTTTTCACTTATCAGAATAGTTAGGTTTCATTGTGGTGTTTGTTATACTAAGATATACGTTTTCACTTATCAGAATAGTTAGGTTTCATTGTGGTGTTTGTTATACTAAGATATACGTTTTCACTTATCAGAATAGTTAGGTTTCATTGTGGTGTTTGTTATACTAAGATATACGTTTTCACTTATCAGAATAGTTAGGTTTCATTGTGGTGTTTGTTATACTAAGATATACGTTTTCACTTATCAGAATAGTTAGGTTTCATTGTGGTGTTTGTTATACTAAGATATACGTTTTCACTTATCAGAATAGTTAGGTTTCATTGTGGTGTTTGATATACTAAGAATATACGTTTTCACTTATCAGAATAGTTAGGTTTCATTGTGGTGTTTGTTATACTAAGATATACGTTTTCACTTATCAGAATAGTTAGGTTTCATTGTGGTGTTTGATATACATTTTTTCACTTATCAGAATAGTTAGGTTTCATTGTGGTGTTTGTTATACTAAGATATACATTTTACTTATCAGAATAGTTAGGTTTCATTGTGGTGTTTGTTATACTAAGATATACATTTTCACTTATCAGAATAGTTAGGTTTCATTGTGGTGTTTGTTATACTAAGATATACGTTTTCACTTATCAGAATAGTTAGGTTTCATTGTGGTGTTTGTTATACTAAGATATACGTTTTCACTTATCAGAATAGTTAGGTTTCATTGTGGTGTTTGTTATACTAAGATATACGTTTTCACTTATCAGAATAGTTAGGTTTCATTGTGGTGTTTGTTATACTAAGATATACGTTTTCACTTATCAGAATAGTTAGGTTTCATTGTGGTGTTTGTTATACTAAGATATACGTTTCACTTATCAGAATAGTTAGGTTTCATTGTGGTGTTTGTTATACTAAGATATACGTTTTCACTTATCAGAATAGTTAGGTTTCATTGTGGTGTTTGTTATACTAAGATATACGTTTTCACTTATCAGAATAGTTAGGTTTCATTGTGGTGTTTGTTATACTAAGATATACGTTTTCACTTATCAGAATAGTTAGGTTTCATTGTGGTGTTTGTTATACTAAGATATACGTTTTCACTTATCAGAATAGTTAGGTTTCATTGTGTTGTTTGTTATACTAAGATATGTTTTCACTTATCAGAATAGTTAGGTTTCATTGTGGTGTTTGTTATACTAAGATATACGTTTTCACTTATCAGAATAATTAGGTTTGATTGTGGTGTTTGTTATACTAAGACATACGTTTTCATATATGAGAATAGTTAGGTGTCAATGTGTTGTTTGTTATACTAAGATATACGTTTCTACTTATCAGAATAGTTAGGTTTCATTGTGGTGTTTGATACATTAAGATATACATTTTCACTTATCAGAATAGTTAGGTTTCATTGTGGTGTTTGTTATACTAAGATATACATTTTCACTTATCAGAATAGTTAGGTTTCATTGTGGTGTTTGTTATACTAAGATATACGTTTTCACTTATCAGAATAGTTAGGTTTCATTGTGGTGTTTGTTATACTAAAATATATGTTTTCACTTATCAGAGTAGTTAGGTTTAATTGTGGTGTTTGTTATACCAAGATATACGTTTTCACTTATCAGAAGAGTTAGATTTCATTGTGGAGTTTGATATATTAAGATATATGTTTTCACTTATCAGAATAGTTAGGTTTCATTGTGGTGTTTGTTATACTAAGATATACGTTTTCACTTATCAGAATAGTTAGGTTTCATTGTGGTGTTTGTTATACTAAGATATACGTTTTCACTTATCAGAATAGTTAGGTTTCATTGTGGTGTTTGTTATACTAAGATATACGTTTTCACTTATCAGAATAGTTAGGTTTCATTGTGGTGTTTGTTATACTAAGATATACGTTTTCACTTATCAGAATAGTTAGGTTTCATTGTGGTGTTTGTTATACTAAGATATACGTTTTCACTTATCAGAATAGTTAGGTTTCATTGTGGTGTCTCTTATACTAAGATATGTCTTCAATTATCAGAATAGTTAGGTTTCATTGTGGTGTTTGTTATACTAAGATATACGTTTTCACTTATCAGAATAGTTAGGTTTCATTGTGGTGTTTGATACATTAAGATATACATTTTCACTTATCAGAATAGTTTGGTTTCATTGTGGTGTTTGTTATACTAAGATATACGTTTTCACTTATCAGAATAGTTAGGTTTCATTGTGGTGTTTGTTATACTAAGATATACGTTTTCACTTATCAGAATAGTTAGGTTTCATTGTGGTGTTTGTTATACTAAGATATACATTTTCACTTATCAGAATAGTTAGGTGTCATTAGGTTGTTTGTTATACTAAGATATACATTTCTACTTATCAGAATAGTTAGGTTTCATTGTGGTGTTTGTTATACTAAGATATACGTTTACACTTATCAGAATAGTTAGGTTTCATTGTGTTGTTTGTTATATTACGAAATATTTTCACTTATCAGAATAGTTAGGTTTCATTGTGGTGTTTGTTATACTAAGATATACGTTTTCACTTATCAGAATAGTTAGGTTTCATTGTGGTGTTTGATATACATTTTTTCACTTATCAGAATAGTTAGGTTTCATTGTGGTGTTTGTTATACTAAGATATACGTTTTCACTTATCAGAATAGTTAGGTTTCATTGTGGTGTTTGATATACTAAGATATGTCTTCACTTATCACAATAATTAGGTTTCATTGTGGTGTTTGTTATACTAAGATATACGTTTTCACTTATCAGAATAGTTAGGTTTCTTTGTGTTGTTTGTTATACTAAGATAAACGTTTTCACTTATCAGAATAGTTAGGTTTCATTGTGGTGTTTGTTATACTAAGATATACGTTTTCACTTATCAGAATAGTTAGGTTTCATTGTGGTGTTTGTTGTATATACATTTTCACTTATCAGAATAGTTAGGTTTCATTGTGGTGTTTGTTATACTAAGATATACGTTTTCACTTATCAGAATAGTTAGGTTTCATTGTGGTGTTTGTTATACTAAGATATACATTTTCACTTATCAGAATAGTTAGGTTTCATTGTGGTGTTTGTTATACTAAGATATACGTTTTCACTTATCAGAATAGTTAGGTTTCATTGTGGTGTTTGTTATACTAAGATATACGTTTTCACTTATCAGAATAGTTAGGTTTCATTGTGGTGTTTGTTATACTAAGATATACGTTTTCACTTATCAGAATAGTTAGGTTTCATTGTGGTGTTTGTTATACTAAGATATACGTTTTCACTTATCAGAATAGTTAGGTTTCATTGTGGTGTTTGTTATACTAAGATATACGTTTTCACTTATCAGAATAGTTAGGTTTCATTGTGGTGTTTGTTATACTAAGATATACGTTTTCACTTATCAGAATAGTTAGGTTTCATTGTGGTGTTTGTTATACTAAGATATACGTTTTCACTTATCAGAATAGTTAGGTTTCATTGTGGTGTTTGTTATACTAAGATATACGTTTTCACTTATCAGAATAGTTAGGTTTCATTGTGGTGTTTGTTATACTAAGATATACGTTTTCACTTATCAGAATAGTTAGGTTTCATTGTGGTGTTTGTTATACTAAGATATACGTTTTCACTTATCAGAATAGTTAGGTTTCATTGTGGTGTTTGTTATACTAAGATATACGTTTTCACTTATCAGAATAGTTAGGTTTCATTGTGGTGTTTGTTATACTAAGATATACGTTTTCACTTATCAGAATAGTTAGGTTTCATTGTGGTGTTTGTTATACTAAGATATACGTTTTCACTTATCAGAATAGTTAGGTTTCATTGTGGTGTTTGTTATACTAAGATATACGTTTTCACTTATCAGAATAGTTAGGTTTCATTGTGGTGTTTGTTATACTAAGATATACGTTTTCACTTATCAGAATAGTTAGGTTTCATTGTGGTGTTTGTTATACTAAGATATACGTTTTCACTTATCAGAATAGTTAGGTTTCATTGTGGTGTTTGTTATACTAAGATATACGTTTTCACTTATCAGAATAGTTAGGTTTCATTGTGGTGTTTGTTATACTAAGATATACGTTTTCACTTATCAGAATAGTTAGGTTTCATTGTGGTGTTTGTTATACTAAGATATACGTTTCACTTATCAGAATAGTTAGGTTTCATTGTGGTGTTTGTTATACTAAGATATACGTTTTCACTTATCAGAATAGTTAGGTTTCATTGTGGTGTTTGTTATACTAAGATATACGTTTTCACTTATCAGAATAGTTAGGTTTCATTGTGGTGTTTGTTATACTAAGATATACGTTTTCACTTATCAGAATAGTTAGGTTTCATTGTGGTGTTTGTTATACTAAGATATACGTTTTCACTTATCAGAATAGTTAGGTTTCATTGTGGTGTTTGTTATACTAAGATATACGTTTTCACTTATCATAATACTTACGTTTCATTGTGGTGTCTCTTATACTAAGATATGTCTTCAATTATCAGAATAGTTAGGTTTCATTGTGGTGTTTGATACATTAAGATATACATTTTCACTTATCAGAATAGTTAGATTTCATTGTGGTGTTTGTTATACTAAGATATACGTTTTCACTTATCAGAATAGATAGGTTTCATTGTGGTGTTTGATATATTAAGATATACGTTTTCACTTATCAGAATAGTTAGGTTTCATTGTGGTGTTTGTTATACATTTTTTTCACTTATCAGAATAGTTAGGTGTCATTAGGTTGTTTGTTATACTAAGATATACATTTCTACTTATCAGAATAGTTAGGTTTCATTGTGGTGTTTGTTATACTAAGATATACGTTTACACTTATCAGAAGAGTTAGGTTTCATTGTGTTGTTTGTTATATTAAGATATATGTTTTCACTTATCAGAATAGTTAGGTTTCATTGTGGTGTTTGTTATACTAAGATATACGTTTTCACTTATCAAAATAGTTAGGTTTCATTGTGGTGTTTGTTTACTAAGATATACATTTTCACTCATCAGAATAGTTAGGTGTCATTGTGGTGTTTGTTATAGTAAGATATACATTTCTACTTATCAGAATAGTTAGGTGTCATTGTGGTGTTTGATATACTAAGATATACGTTTTCACTTATCAGAATAGTTAGGTTTCATTGTGGTGTTTGTTATACTAAGATATACGTTTTGACTTATCAAAATAGTTACGTTTCTTTGTGTTGTTTGTTATACTAAGATATACGTTTTCACTTATCAGAATAGTTAGGTTTCATTGTGGTGTTTGTTATACTAAGATATACGTTTTCACTTATCAGAATAGTTAGGTTTCATTGTGGTGTTTGTTATACTAAGATATACATTTTCACTTATCAGAATAGTTAGGTTTCATTGTGGTGTTTGTTATACTAAGATATACGTTTTCACTTATCAGAATAGTTAGGTTTCATTGTGGTGTTTGTTATACTAAGATATACGTTTTCACTTATCAGAATAGTTAGGTTTCATTGTGGTGTTTGTTATACTAAGATATACGTTTTCACTTATCAGAATAGTTAGGTTTCATTGTGGTGTTTGTTATACTAAGATATACGTTTTCACTTATCAGAATAGTTAGGTTTCATTGTGGTGTTTGTTATACTAAGATATACGTTTTCACTTATCAGAATAGTTAGGTTTCATTGTGGTGTTTGTTATACTAAGATATACGTTTTCACTTATCAGAATAGTTAGGTTTCATTGTGGTGTTTGTTATACTAAGATATACGTTTTCACTTATCAGAATAGTTAGGTTTCATTGTGGTGTTTGTTATACTAAGATATACGTTTTCACTTATCAGAATAGTTAGGTTTCATTGTGGTGTTTGTTATACTAAGATATACGTTTTCACTTATCAGAATAGTTAGGTTTCATTGTGGTGTTTGTTATACTAAGATATACGTTTTCACTTATCAGAATAGTTAGGTTTCATTGTGGTGTTTGTTATACTAAGATATACGTTTTCACTTATCAGAATAGTTAGGTTTCATTGTGGTGTTTGTTATACTAAGATATGTCTTCAATTATCAGAATAGTTAGGTTTCATTGTGGTGTTTGTTATACTAAGATATACGTTTTCACTTATCAGAATAGTTAGGTTTCATTGTGGTGTTTGATACATTAAGATATACATTTTCACTTATCAGAATAGTTAGATTTCATTGTGGTGTTTGTTATACTAAGATATACGTTTTCACTTATCAGAATAGATAGATTCCATTGTGGTGTTTGATATATTAAGATATACGTTTTCACTTATCAGAATAGATAGGTTTCATTGTGGTGTTTGTTTACTAAGATATTTTTCACTTATCAGAATAGTTAGGTTTCATTGTGGTGTTTGTTATACTAAGATATACGTTTTCACTTATCAGAATAGTTAGGTTTCATTGTGGTGTTTGTTATACTAAGATATACGTTTTCACTTATCAGAATAGTTAGGTTTCATTGTGGTGTTTGTTATACTAAGATATACGTTTTCACTTATCAGAATAGTTAGGTTTCATTGTGGTGTTTGATATACATTTTTTCACTTATCAGAATAGTTAGGTGTCATTGTGGTGTTTGTTATACTAAGATATACATTTCTACTTATCAGAATAGTTAGGTTTCATTGTGGTGTTTGATATATTAAGATATACGTTTTCACTTATCAGAATAGTTAGGTTTCATTGTGGTGTTTGTTATACTAAGATATACGTTTTCACTTATCAGAATAGTTAGGTTTCATTGTGGTGTTTGATATACATTTTTTCACTTATCAGAATAGTTAGGTTTTATTGTGGTGTTTGTTATACTAAGATATACGTTTTCACTTATCAGAATAGTTAGGTTTCATTGTGGTGTTTGTTATACTAAGATATACGTTTTCACTTATCAGAATAGTTAGGTTTCATTGTGGTGTTTGTTATACTAAGATATACGTTTTCATTTATCAGAATAGTTAGGTTTCATTGTGGTGTTTGATATTCATTTTCACTTATCAGAATAGTTAGGTGTCATTGTGGTGTTTGATATTCATTTTTTCTTATCAGAATAGTTAGGTTTCATTGTGGTGTTTGTTATACTAAGATATACATTTCACTTATCAGAACAGTTAGGTTTCATTGTGGTGTTTGATATACTAAGATATACATTTTCACTTATCAGAATAGTTTGGTTTCATTGTGGTGTTTGTTATACTAAGATATACGTTTTCACTTATCAGAATAGTTAGGTTTCATTGTGGTGTTTGTTATACTAAAATATACGTTTTCACTTATCAGAATAGTTAGGTTTCATTGTGGTGTTTGTTATACTAAGATATACGTTTTCACTTATCAGAATAGTTAGGTTTCATTGTGGTGTTTGTTATACTAAGATATACGTTTTCACTTATCAGAATAGTTAGGTTTCATTGTGGTGTTTGTTATACTAAGATATACGTTTTCACTTATCAGAATAGTTAGGTTTCATTGTGGTGTTTGTTATACTAAGATATACGTTTTCACTTATCAGAATAGTTAGGTTTCATTGTGGTGTTTGTTATACTAAGATATACGTTTTCACTTATCAGAATAGTTAGGTTTCATTGTGGTTGTTTGTTATACTAAGATATACGTTTTCACTTATCAGAATAGTTAGGTTTTATTGTGGTGTTTGTTATAGTAAAATATACATTTTCACTTATCAGAATAGTTAGGTTTCATTGTGGTGTTTGTTATACTAAGATATACGTTTTCACTTATCAGAATAGTTAGGTTTCATTGTGGTGTTTGTTATATTAAGATATACGTTTTCACTTATCAGAATAGTTAGGTTTCATTGTGGTGTTTGTTATACTAAGATATACGTTTTCACTTATCAGAATAGTTAGGTTTCATTGTGGTGTTTGTATATATACTAAGATATACGTTTTCACTTATCAGAATAGTTAGGTTTCATTGTGGTGTTTGTTATACTAAGATATACGTTTTCACTTATCAGAATAGTTAGGTTTCATTGTGGTGTTTGTTATACTAAGATATACGTTTTCACTTATCAGAATAGTTAGGTTTCATTGTGGTGTTTGTTATACTAAGATATACGTTTTCACTTATCAGAATAGTTAGGTTTCATTGTGGTGTTTGTTATACTAAGATATACGTTTTCACTTATCAGAATAGTTAGGTTTCATTGTGGTGTTTGTTATACTAAGATATGTTTTCAATTATCAGAATAGTTAGGTTTCATTGTGGTGTTTGTTATACTAAGATATACGTTTTCACTTATCAGAATAGTTAGGTTTCATTGTGGTGTTTGATACATTAAGATATACATTTTCACTTATCAGAATAGTTAGGTTTCATTGTGGTGTTTGTTATACTAAGATATACGTTTTCACTTATCAGAATAGTTAGGTTTCATTGTGGTGTTTGTTATACTAAGATATACGTTTTCACTTATCAGAATAGTTAGGTTTCATTGTGGTGTTTGTTATACATTTTTTCACTTATCAGAATAGTTAGGTGTCATTGTGTTGTTTGTTATACTAAGATATACATTTCTACTTATCAGAATAGTTAGGTTTCATTGTGGTGTTTGTTATACTAAGATATACGTTTTCACTTATCAGAATAGTTAGGTTTCATTGTGGTGTTTGTTATACTAAGATATACGTTTTCACTTATCAGAATAGTTAGATTTCATTGTGGTGTTTGTTATACTAAGATATACGTTTTCACTTATCAGAATAGTTAGGTTTCATTGTGGTGTTTGATATACATTTACGTTTCACTTATCAGAATAGTTAGGTTTCATTGTGGTGTTTGTTATACTAAGATATACATTTTCACTTATCAGAATAGTTAGGTTTCATTGTGGTGTTTGTTATACTAAGATATACGTTTTCACTTATCAGAATAGTTAGGTTTCATTGTGGTGTTTGTTATACTAAGATATACGTTTTCACTTATCAGAATAGTTAGGTTTCATTGTGGTGTTTGTTATACTAAGATATACGTTTTCACTTATCAGAATAGTTAGGTTTCATTGTGGTGTTTGTTATACTAAGATATACGTTTTCACTTATCAGAATAGTTAGGTTTCATTGTGGTGTTTGTTATACTAAGATATACGTTTTCACTTATCAGAATAGTTAGGTTTCATTGTGGTGTTTGTTATACTAAGATATACGTTTTCACTTATCAGAATAGTTAGGTTTCATTGTGGTGTTTGTTATACTAAGATATACGTTTTCACTTATCAGAATAGTTAGGTTTCATTGTGGTGTTTGTTATACTAAGATATACGTTTTCACTTATCAGAATAGTTAGGTTTCATTGTGGTGTTTGTTATACTAAGATATACGTTTTCACTTATCAGAATAGTTAGGTTTCATTGTGGTGTTTGTTATACTAAGATATACGTTTTCACTTATCAGAATAGTTAGGTTTCATTGTGGTGTTTGTTATACTAAGATATACGTTTTCACTTATCAGAATAGTTAGGTTTCATTGTGGTGTTTGTTATACTAAGATATACGTTTTCACTTATCAGAATAGTTAGGTTTCATTGTGGTGTTTGATATACTAAGATATACATTTTCACTTATCAGAATAGTTAGGTTTCATTGTGGTGTTTGTTATACTAAGATATACGTTTTCACTTATCAGAATAGTTAGGTTTCATTGTGGTGTTTGTTATATTAAGATATACGTTTTCACTTATCAGAATAGTTAGGTTTCATTGTGGTGTTTGTTATATACATTTTTTCACTTATCAGAATAGTTAGGTTTCATTGTGGTGTTTGTTATACTAAGATATACATTTTTTTCACTTATCAGAATAGTTAGGTTTCATTGTGGTGTTTGTTATACTAAGATATACGTTTTCACTTATCAGAATAGTTAGGTTTCATTGTGGTGTTTGTTATACTAAGATATACGTTTTCACTTATCAGAATAGTTAGGTTTCATTGTGGTGTTTGTTATACTAAGATATACGTTTTCACTTATCAGAATAGTTAGGTTTCATTGTGGTGTTTGATATACATTTTCACTTATCAGAATAGTTAGGTGTCATTGTTGAGTTTTGTTATAGTAAGATATACATTTCTGTTTATCAGAATAGTTAGATTTCATTTTGTGTTTGATATATTAAGATATATGTTTTCACTTATCAGAATAGTTAGGTTTCATTGTGGTGTTTGTTATACTAAGATATACGTTTTCACTTATCAAAATAGTTAGGTTTCATTGTGGTGTTTGATATACATTTTCACTTATTAGAATAGTTACGTTTTATTGTGGCGTTTGTTATACTAAGATATACGTTTTCACTAATCAAAATAGGCACGTTTTATTGTGGTGTTTGATATACTCAAATATACGTTTTCACTTATAAGAATAGTTTGATTTCATTGTGGTGTTTGTTATACTAAAGTATACGTTTTCATTTATCCGAATTGTTAGGTTTAATTGTGGTGTTTGATATTCATTTTCTCTTATGAGAATAGTTAGGTGTCATTGTGGTGTTTGATATTCATTTTCTCTTATGGGAATAATTAGGTGTCATTGTGGTGTTTGTTATAGAAAGATATACATTTCTACTGATCAGAACAGTTAGGTTTCATTGTGGTGTTTGATATACTAAGATATACATTTTCACTTATCAGACTAGTATGGTTTCATTGTGGTGTTTGTTATACTAAGATATACGTTTTCACTTATCAGAATAGTTAGGTTTCATTGTGGTGTTTGTTATACTAAGATATACGTTTTCACTTTTTAGAATAGTTACGTTTTTTTGTGGTGTTTGTTATACTAAGATATAAGTTTTCACTGATCAGAATAGTTAGGTTTCCTTGTGGTGTTTGTTATACTAAAATATACGTTTTCACTTATCAGAATAGTTAGGTTTCATTGTGGTGTTTGTTATACTAAGATATACGTTTTCACTTATCAGAATAGTTAGGTTTCATTGTGGTGTTTGTTATACTAAGATATACGTTTTCACTTATCAGAATAGTTAGGTTTCATTGTGGTGTTTGTTATACTAAGATATACGTTTTCACTTATCAGAATAGTTAGGTTTCATTGTGGTGTTTGTTATACTAAGATATACGTTTTCACTTATCAGAATAGTTAGGTTTCATTGTGGTGTTTGTTATACTAAGATATACGTTTTCACTTATCAGAATAGTTAGGTTTCATTGTGGTGTTTGTTATACTAAGATATACGTTTTCACTTATCAGAATAGTTAGGTTTCATTGTGGTGTTTGTTATACTAAGATATACGTTTTCACTTATCAGAATAGTTAGGTTTCATTGTGGTGTTTGTTATACTAAGATATACGTTTTCACTTATCAGAATAGTTAGGTTTCATTGTGGTGTTTGTTATACTAAGATATACGTTTTCACTTATCAGAATAGTTAGGTTTCATTGTGGTGTTTGTTATACTAAGATATACGTTTTCACTTATCAGAATAGTTAGGTTTCATTGTGGTGTTTGTTATACTAAGATATACGTTTTCACTTATCAGAATAGTTAGGTTTCATTGTGGTGTTTGTTATACTAAGATATACGTTTTCACTTATCAGAATAGTTAGGTTTCATTGTGGTGTTTGTTATACTAAGATATACGTTTTCACTTATCAGAATAGTTAGGTTTCATTGTGGTGTTTGTTATACTAAGATATATTTTTCACTTATCAGAATAGTTAGGTTTCATTGTGGTGTTTGTTATACTAAGATATACGTTTTCACTTATCAGAATAGTTAGGTTTCATTGTGGTGTTTGTTATACTAAGATATACGTTTTCACTTATCAGAATAGTTAGGTTTCATTGTGGTGTTTGTTATACTAAGATATACATTTTCACTTATCAGAATAGTTAGGTTTCATTGTGGTGTTTGTTATACTAAGATATACGTTTTCACTTATCAGAATAGTTAGGTTTCATTGTGGTGTTTGTTATACTAAGATATACGTTTTCACTTATCAGAATAGTTAGGTTTCATTGTGGTGTTTGTTATACTAAGATATACGTTTTCACTTATCAGAATAGTTAGGTTTCATTGTGGTGTTTGTTATACTAAGATATACGTTTTCACTTATCAGAATAGTTAGGTTTCATTGTGGTGTTTGTTATACTAAGATATACGTTTTCACTTATCAGAATAGTTAGGTTTCATTGTGGTGTTTGTTATACTAAGATATACGTTTTCACTTATCAGAATAGTTAGGTTTCATTGTGGTGTTTGTTATACTAAGATATACGTTTTCACTTATCAGAATAGTTAGGTTTCATTGTGGTGTTTGTTATACTAAGATATACGTTTTCACTTATCAGAATAGTTAGGTTTCATTGTGGTGTTTGTTATACTAAGATATACGTTTTCACTTATCAGAATAGTTAGGTTTCATTGTGGTGTTTGTTATACTAAGATATATACGTTTTCACTTATCAGAATAGTTAGGTTTCATTGTGGTGTTTGTTATACTAAGATATACGTTTTCACTTATCAGAATAGTTAGGTTTCATTGTGGTGTTTGTTATACTAAGATATACGTTTTCACTTATCAGAATAGTTAGGTTTCATTGTGGTGTTTGTTATACTAAGATATACGTTTTCACTTATCAGAATAGTTAGGTTTCATTGTGGTGTTTGTTATACTAAGATATACGTTTTCACTTATCAGAATAGTTAGGTTTCATTGTGGTGTTTGTTATACTAAGATATACGTTTTCACTTATCAGAATAGTTAGGTTTCATTGTGGTGTTTGTTATACTAAGATATACGTTTTCACTTATCAGAATAGTTAGGTTTCATTGTGGTGTTTGTTATACTAAGATATACGTTTTCACTTATCAGAATAGTTAGGTTTCATTGTGGTGTTTGTTATACTAAGATATACGTTTTCACTTATCAGAATAGTTAGGTTTCATTGTGGTGTTTGTTATACTAAGATATACATTTTCACTTATCAGAATAGTTAGGTTTCATTGTGGTGTTTGTTATACTAAGATATACGTTTTCACTTATCAGAATAGTTAGGTTTCATTGTGGTGTTTGTTATACTAAGATATACGTTTTCACTTATCAGAATAGTTAGGTTTCATTGTGGTGTTTGTTATACTAAGATATACGTTTTCACTTATCAGAATAGTTAGGTTTCATTGTGGTGTTTGTTATACTAAGATATACGTTTTCACTTATCAGAATAGTTAGGTTTCATTGTGGTGTTTGTTATACTAAGATATACGTTTTCACTTATCAGAATAGTTAGGTTTCATTGTGGTGTTTGTTATACTAAGATATACGTTTTCACTTATCAGAATAGTTAGGTTTCATTGTGGTGTTTGTTATACTAAGATATACGTTTTCACTTATCAGAATAGTTAGGTTTCATTGTGGTGTTTGTTATACTAAGATATACATTTTCACTTATCAGAATAGTTAGGTTTCATTGTGGTGTTTGTTATACTAAGATATACGTTTTCACTTATCAGAATAGTTAGGTTTCATTGTGGTGTTTGTTATACTAAGATATACGTTTTCACTTATCAGAATAGTTAGGTTTCATTGTGGTGTTTGTTATACTAAGATATACGTTTTCACTTATCAGAATAGTTAGGTTTCATTGTGGTGTTTGTTATACTAAGATATACGTTTTCACTTATCAGAATAGTTAGGTTTCATTGTGGTGTTTGTTATACTAAGATATACGTTTTCACTTATCAGAATAGTTAGGTTTCATTGTGGTGTTTGTTATACTAAGATATACGTTTTCACTTATCAGAATAGTTAGGTTTCATTGTGGTGTTTGTTATACTAAGATATACGTTTTCACTTATCAGAATAGTTAGGTTTCATTGTGGTGTTTGTTATACTAAGATATACGTTTTCACTTATCAGAATAGTTAGGTTTCATTGTGGTGTTTGTTATACTAAGATATACATTTTCACTTATCAGAATAGTTAGGTTTCATTGTGGTGTTTGTTATACTAAGATATACGTTTTCACTTATCAGAATAGTTAGGTTTCATTGTGGTGTTTGTTATACTAAGATATACGTTTTCACTTATCAGAATAGTTAGGTTTCATTGTGGTGTTTGTTATACTAAGATATACGTTTTCACTTATCAGAATAGTTAGGTTTCATTGTGGTGTTTGTTATACTAAGATATACGTTTTCACTTATCAGAATAGTTAGGTTTCATTGTGGTGTTTGTTATACTAAGATATACGTTTTCACTTATCAGAATAGTTAGGTTTCATTGTGGTGTTTGTTATACTAAGATATACGTTTTCACTTATCAGAATAGTTAGGTTTCATTGTGGTGTTTGATATAAGATATACGTTTTCACTTATCAGAATAGTTAGGTTTCATTGTGGTGTTTGTTATACTAAGATATACATTTCTTTTATCAGAATAGTTAGGTTTCATTGTGGTGTTTGTTATACTAAGATATACGTTTTCACTTATCAGAATAGTTAGGTTTCATTGTGGTGTTTGTTATACTAAGATATACGTTTTCACTTATCAAAATAGTTAGGTTTCATTGTGGTGTTTGATATACAAGATATACACACTTATCAGAATAGTTAGGTTTCATTGTGGTGTTTGTTATACTAAGATATACGTTTTCACTTATCAGAATAGTTAGGTTTTATTGTGGTGTTTGATATACTAAGATATACGTTTTCACTTATCAGAATAGTTAGGTTTCATTGTGGTGTTTGTTATACTAAGATATACGTTTTCACTTATCAGAATAGTTAGGTTTCATTGTGGTGTTTGATATTCATTTTCTCTTATGAGAATAGTTAGGTGTCATTGTGGTGTTTGATATTCATTTTCTCTTATGAGAATAGTTAGGTGTCATTGTGGTGTTTGTTATAGAAGATATACATTTCTACTGATCAGAACAGTTAGGTTTCATTGTGGTGTTTGATATACTAAGATATACATTTTCACTTATCAGAATAGTTTGGTTTCATTGTGGTGTTTGTTATACTAAGATATACGTTTTCACTTATCAGAATAGTTAGGTTTCATTGTGGTGTTTGTTATACTAAGATATACGTTTTCACTTATCAGAATAGTTAGGTTTCATTGTGGTGTTTGTTATACTAAGATATACGTTTTCACTTATCAGAATAGTTAGGTTTCATTGTGGTGTTTGTTATACTAAGATATACGTTTTCACTTATCAGAATAGTTAGGTTTCATTGTGGTGTTTGTTATACTAAGATATACGTTTTCACTTATCAGAATAGTTAGGTTTCATTGTGGTGTTTGTTATACTAAGATATACGTTTTCACTTATCAGAATAGTTAGGTTTCATTGTGGTGTTTGTTATACTAAGATATACGTTTTCACTTATCAGAATAGTTAGGTTTCATTGTGGTGTTTGTTATACTAAGATATACGTTTTCACTTATCAGAATAGTTAGGTTTCATTGTGGTGTTTGTTATACTAAGATATACGTTTTCACTTATCAGAATAGTTAGGTTTCATTGTGGTGTTTGTTATACTAAGATATATACGTTTTCACTTATCAGAATAGTTAGGTTTCATTGTGGTGTTTGTTATACTAAGATATACGTTTTCACTTATCAGAATAGTTAGGTTTCATTGTGGTGTTTGTTATACTAAGATATACGTTTTCACTTATCAGAATAGTTAGGTTTCATTGTGGTGTTTGTTATACTAAGATATACGTTTTCACTTATCAGAATAGTTAGGTTTCATTGTGGTGTTTGTTATACTAAGATATACGTTTTCACTTATCAGAATAGTTAGGTTTCATTGTGGTGTTTGTTATACTAAGATATACGTTTTCACTTATCAGAATAGTTAGGTTTCATTGTGGTGTTTGTTATACTAAGATATACGTTTTCACTTATCAGAATAGTTAGGTTTCATTGTGGTGTTTGTTATACTAAGATATACGTTTTCACTTATCAGAATAGTTAGGTTTCATTGTGGTGTTTGTTATACTAAGATATACGTTTTCACTTATCAGAATAGTTAGGTTTCATTGTGGTGTTTGTTATACTAAGATATACGTTTTCACTTATCAGAATAGTTAGGTTTCATTGTGGTGTTTGTTATACTAAGATATACGTTTTCACTTATCAGAATAGTTAGGTTTCATTGTGGTGTTTGTTATACTAAGATATACGTTTTCACTTATCAGAATAGTTAGGTTTCATTGTGGTGTTTGTTATACTAAGATATACGTTTTCACTTATCAGAATAGTTAGGTTTCATTGTGGTGTTTGTTATACTAAGATATACGTTTTCACTTATCAGAATAGTTAGGTTTCATTGTGGTGTTTGTTATACTAAGATATACGTTTTCACTTATCAGAATAGTTAGGTTTCATTGTGGTGTTTGTTATACTAAGATATACGTTTTCACTTATCAGAATAGTTAGGTTTCATTGTGGTGTTTGTTATACTAAGATATACGTTTTCACTTATCAGAATAGTTAGGTTTCATTGTGGTGTTTGTTATACTAAGATATACGTTTTCACTTATCAGAATAGTTAGGTTTCATTGTGTTGTATACTAAGATATACGTTTTCACTTATCAGAATAGTTAGGTTTCATTGTGGTGTTTGTTATACTAAGATATACGTTTTCACTTATCAGAATAGTTAGGTTTCATTGTGGTGTTTGTTATACTAAGATATACGTTTTCACTTATCAGAATAGTTAGGTTTCATTGTGGTGTTTGTTATACTAAGATATACGTTTTCACTTATCAGAATAGTTAGGTTTCATTGTGGTGTTTGTTATACTAAGATATACATTTTCACTTATCAGAATAGTTAGGTTTCATTGTGGTGTTTGTTATACTAAGATATACGTTTCACTTATCAGAATAGTTAGGTTTCATTGTGGTGTTTGTTATACTAAGATATACGTTTTCACTTATCAGAATAGTTAGGTTTCATTGTGGTGTTTGTTATACTAAGATATACGTTTTCACTTATCAGAATAGTTAGGTTTCATTGTGGTGTTTGTTATACTAAGATATACGTTTTCACTTATCAGAATAGTTAGGTTTCATTGTGGTGTTTGTTATACTAAGATATACGTTTTCACTTATCAGAATAGTTAGGTTTCATTGTGGTGTTTGTTATACTAAGATATACGTTTTCACTTATCAGAATAGTTAGGTTTCATTGTGGTGTTTGTTATACTAAGATATACGTTTTCACTTATCAGAATAGTTAGGTTTCATTGTGGTGTTTGTTATACTAAGATATACGTTTTCACTTATCAGAATAGTTAGGTTTCATTGTGGTGTTTGTTATACTAAGATATGTTTTCACTTATCAGAATAGTTAGGTTTCATTGTGGTGTTTGTTATACTAAGATATACGTTTTCACTTATCAGAATAGTTAGGTTTCATTGTGGTGTTTGTTATACTAAGATATACGTTTTCACTTATCAGAATAGTTAGGTTTCATTGTGGTGTTTGTTATACTAAGATATACGTTTTCACTTATCAGAATAGTTAGGTTTCATTGTGGTGTTTGTTATACTAAGATATACGTTTTCACTTATCAGAATAGTTAGGTTTCATTGTGGTGTTTGTTATACTAAGATATACGTTTTCACTTATCAGAATAGTTAGGTTTCATTGTGGTGTTTGTTATACTAAGATATACGTTTTCACTTATCAGAATAGTTAGGTTTCATTGTGGTGTTTGTTATACTAAGATATACGTTTTCACTTATCAGAATAGTTAGGTTTCATTGTGGTGTTTGTTATACTAAGATATACGTTTTCACTTATCAGAATAGTTAGGTTTCATTGTGGTGTTTGTTATACTAAGATATACGTTTTCACTTATCAGAATAGTTAGGTTTCATTGTGGTGTTTGTTATACTAAGATATACGTTTTCACTTATCAGAATAGTTAGGTTTCATTGTGGTGTTTGTTATACTAAGATATACGTTTTCACTTATCAGAATAGTTAGGTTTCATTGTGGTGTTTGTTATACTAAGATATACGTTTTCACTTATCAGAATAGTTACGTTTTATTGTGGTGTTTCTTATACTAAGATATACGTTTTCAGTTATAAGAATAGTTAGGTTTTATTGTGGTGTTTGTTATAGTAAAATATACATTTTCACTTATCAGAATAGTTAGGTTTCATTGTGGTGTTTGTTATACTAAGATATACGTTTTCACTTATCAGAATAGTTAGGTTTCATTGTGGTGTTTGTTATACTAAGATATACGTTTTCACTTATCAGAATAGTTAGGTTTCATTGTGGTTTTGTTGTTTGTTATACTAAGATATACGTTTCACTTATCAGAATAGTTAGGTTTCATTGTGGTGTTTGTTATACTAAGATATACGTTTTCACTTATCAGAACAGATAGGTTTCATTATAATGTTTGTTATACTAAGATATACGTTTTCACTTATCAGAATAGTTAGGTTTCATTGTGGTGTTTGTTATACTAAGATATACGTTTTCACTTATCAGAATAGTTAGGTTTCATTGTGGTGTTTGTTATACTAAGATATACGTTTTCACTTATCAGAATAGTTAGGTTTCATTGTGGTGTTTCATATACATTTTCACTTATCAGAATAGTTAGGTTTCATTGTGGTGTTTGTTATACTAAGATATACGTTTTCACTTATCAGAATAGTTAGGTTTCATTGTGGTGTTTGTTATAAGATATACGTTTTCACTTATCAGAATAAGATATAAGATATACGTTTTCACTTATCAGAATAGTTAGGTTTCATTGTGGTGTTTGTTATACTAAGATATACGTTTTCACTTATCAGAATAGTTAGGTTTCATTGTGGTGTTTGTTATACTAAGATATACGTTTTCACTTATCAGAATAGTTAGGTTTCATTGTGGTGTTTGTTATACTAAGATATACGTTTTCACTTATCAGAATAGTTAGGTTTCATTGTGGTGTTTGTTATACTAAGATATACGTTTTCACTTATCAGAATAGTTAGGTTTCATTGTGGTGTTTGTTATACTAAGATATACGTTTTCACTTATCAGAATAGTTAGGTTTCATTGTGGTGTTTGTTATACTAAGATATACGTTTTCACTTATCAGAATAGTTAGGTTTCATTGTGGTGTTTGTTATACTAAGATATACGTTTTCACTTATCAGAATAGTTAGGTTTCATTGTGGTGTTTGTTATACTAAGATATACGTTTTCACTTATCAGAATAGTTAGGTTTCATTGTGGTGTTTGTTATACTAAGATATACGTTTTCACTTATCAGAATAGTTAGGTTTCATTGTGGTGTTTGTTATACTAAGATATACGTTTTCACTTATCAGAATAGTTAGGTTTCATTGTGGTGTTTGTTATACTAAGATATACGTTTTCACTTATCAGAATAGTTAGGTTTCATTGTGGTGTTTGTTATACTAAGATATACGTTTTCACTTATCAGAATAGTTAGGTTTCATTGTGGTGTTTGTTATACTAAGATATACGTTTTCACTTATCAGAATAGTTAGGTTTCATTGTGGTGTTTGTTATACTAAGATATACGTTTTCACTTATCAGAATAGTTAGGTTTCATTGTGGTGTTTGTTATACTAAGATATACGTTTTCACTTATCAGAATAGTTAGGTTTCATTGTGGTGTTTGTTATACTAAGATATACGTTTTCACTTATCAGAATAGTTAGGTTTCATTGTGGTGTTTGTTATACTAAGATATACATTTTCACTTATCAGAATAGTTAGGTTTCATTGTGGTGTTTGTTATACTAAGATATACGTTTACACTTATCAGAAGAGTTAGGTTTCATTGTGTTGTTTGTTATATTACGAAATATTTTCACTTATCAGAATAGTTAGGTTTCATTGTGGTGTTTGTTATACTAAGATATACGTTTCACTTATCAGAATAGTTAGGTTTCATTGTGGTGTTTGATATACAGATATACGTTTTCACTTATCAGAATAGTTAGGTTTCATTGTGGTGTTTGTTATACTAAGATATACATTTTCACTTATCAGAATAGTTAGGTTTCATTGTGGTGTTTGTTATATTAAGATATACGTTTTCACTTATCAGAATAGTTAGGTTTCATTGTGGTGTTTGTTATACTAAGATATACGTTTTCACTTATCAGAATAGTTAGGTTTCATTGTGGTGTTTGTTATACTAAGATATACGTTTTCACTTATCAGAATAGTTAGGTTTCATTGTGGTGTTTGTTATACTAAGATATACGTTTTCACTTATCAGAATAGTTAGGTTTCATTGTGGTGTTTGTTATACTAAGATATACGTTTTCACTTATCAGAATAGTTAGGTTTCATTGTGGTGTTTCATATACGTTTTCACTTATCAGAATAGTTAGGTTTCATTGTGGTGTTTGATATACTAAGATATACATTTTCACTTATCAGAATAGTTAGGTTTCATTGTGGTGTTTCATATACATTTTCACTTATCAGAATAGTTAGGTGTCATTGTGGTGTTTGATATACTAAGATATACATTTTCACTTATCAGAATAGTTAGGTTTCATTGTGGTGTTTGTTATACTAAGATATACGTTTTCACTTATCAGAATAGTTAGGTTTCATTGTGGTGTTTGTTATACTAAGATATACGTTTTCACTTATCAGAATAGTTAGGTTTCATTGTGGTGTTTGTTATACTAAGATATACGTTTTCACTTATCAGAATAGTTAGGTTTCATTGTGGTGTTTGTTATACTAAGATATACGTTTTCACTTATCAGAATAGTTAGGTTTCATTGTGGTGTTTGTTATACTAAGATATACGTTTTCACTTATCAGAATAGTTAGGTTTCATTGTGGTGTTTGTTATACTAAGATATACGTTTTCACTTATCAGAATAGTTAGGTTTCATTGTGGTGTTTGTTATACTAAGATATACGTTTTCACTTATCAGAATAGTTAGGTTTCATTGTGGTGTTTGTTATACTAAGATATACGTTTTCACTTATCAGAATAGTTAGGTTTCATTGTGGTGTTTGTTATACTAAGATATACGTTTTCACTTATCAGAATAGTTAGGTTTCATTGTGGTGTTTGTTATACTAAGATATACGTTTTCACTTATCAGAATAGTTAGGTTTCATTGTGGTGTTTGTTATACTAAGATATACGTTTTCACTTATCAGAATAGTTAGGTTTCATTGTGGTGTTTGTTATACTAAGATATACGTTTTCACTTATCAGAATAGTTAGGTTTCATTGTGGTGTTTGTTATACTAAGATATACGTTTTCACTTATCAGAATAGTTAGGTTTCATTGTGGTGTTTGTTATACTAAGATATACGTTTTCACTTATCAGAATAGTTAGGTTTCATTGTGGTGTTTGTTATACTAAGATATACGTTTTCACTTATCAGAATAGTTAGGTTTCATTGTGGTGTTTGTTATATAAGATATACGTTTTCACTTATCAGAATAGTTAGGTTTCATTGTGGTGTTTGTTATACTAAGATATACGTTTTCTTATCAGAATAGTTAGGTTTCATTGTGGTGTTTGTTATACTAAGATATACGTTTTCACTTATCAGAATAGTTAGGTTTCATTGTGGTGTTTGTTATACTAAGATATACGTTTTCACTTATCAGAATAGTTAGGTTTCATTGTGGTGTTTGTTATACTAAGATATACGTTTTCACTTATCAGAATAGTTAGGTTTCATTGTGGTGTTTGTTATACTAAGATATACGTTTTCACTTATCAGAATAGTTAGGTTTCATTGTGGTGTTTGTTATACTAAGATATACGTTTTCACTTATCAGAATAGTTAGGTTTCATTGTGGTGTTTGTTATACATTTTTTCACTTATCAGAATAGTTAGGTTTCATTGTGGTGTTTGTTATACTAAGATATACGTTTTCACTTATCAGAATAGTTAGGTTTCATTGTGGTGTTTGTTATACTAAGATATACGTTTTCACTTATCAGAATAGTTAGGTTTCATTGTGGTGTTTGTTATACTAAGATATACGTTTTCACTTATCAGAATAGTTAGGTTTCATTGTGGTGTTTGTTATACTAAGATATACGTTTTCACTTATCAGAATAGTTAGGTTTCATTGTGGTGTTTGTTATACTAAGATATACGTTTTCACTTATCAGAATAGTTAGGTTTCATTGTGGTGTTTGTTATACTAAGATATACGTTTTCACTTATCAGAATAGTTAGGTTTCATTGTGGTGTTTGTTATACTAAGATATACGTTTTCACTTATCAGAATAGTTAGGTTTCATTTGGTGTTTGTTATTTAAGATATATTTTCACTTATCAGAATAGTTAGGTTTCATTGTGGTGTTTGTTATACTAAGATATATTTTCACTTATCAGAATAGTTAGGTTTCATTGTGGTGTTTGTTATACTAAGATATACGTTTTCACTTATCAGAATAGTTAGGTTTCATTGTGGTGTTTGTTATACTAAGATATACGTTTTCACTTATCAGAATAGTTAGGTTTCATTGTGGTGTTTGTTATACTAAGATATACGTTTCTACTTATCAGAATAGTTAGGTTTCACTGTGGTGTTTGTTACACTAAGACTTACGTTTTCACTTATCAGAATAGTTAGGTTTCATTGTGGTGTTTGTTATACTAAGATATATGTTTTCACTTATCAGAATAGTTAGGTTTAATTGTGGTGTTTGTTATACTAAGATATACGTTTTCACTTATCAGAATAGTTAGGTTTCATTGTGGTGTTTGTTATACTAAGATATACGTTTTCACTTATCAGAATAGTTAGGTTTCATTGTGGTGTTTGTTATACTAAGATATACGTTTTCACTTATCAGAATAGTTAGGTTTCATTGTGGTGTTTGTTATACTAAGATATGTTTTCACTTATCAGAATAGTTAGGTTTCATTGTGGTGTTTGTTATACTAAGACATACGTTTTCATTTATCAGAATAGTTAGGTTTCATTGTGGTGTTTGTTATACTAAGATATACGTTTTCACTTATCAGAATAGTTAGGTTTCATTGTGGTGTTTGTTATACTAAGATATACGTTTTCACTTATCAGAATAGTTAGGTTTCATTGTGGTGTTTGTTATACTAAGATATACGTTTTCACTTATCAGAATAGTTAGGTTTCATTGTGGTGTTTGTTATACTAAGATATACGTTTTCACTTATCAGAATAGTTAGGTTTCATTGTGGTGTTTGTTATACTAAGATATACGTTTTCACTTATCAGAATAGTTAGGTTTCATTGTGGTGTTTGTTATAGTAAGATGTACGTTTTCACTTATCAGAATAGTTAAGTTTCACTGTGGTGATTGATATAGTAAGATATACATTTTCACTTATCAGAATAGTTAGGTTTCATTGTGGTGTTTGATATACATTTTTTTCTTATCAGAATAGTTAGGTTTCATTGTGGTGTTTGATATACTAAGATATACATTTTCACTTATCAGAATAGTTAGGTTTCATTGTGGTGTTTGATATATTAGGTAAGATATACATTTTCACTTATCAGAATAGTTAGGTTTCATTGTGGTGTTTGTTATACTAAGATATACGTTTTCACTTATCAGAATAGTTAGGTTTCATTGTGGTGTTTGTTATACTAAGATATACGTTTTCACTTATCAGAATAGTTAGGTTTCATTGTGGTGTTTGTTATACTAAGATATACGTTTTCACTTATCAGAATAGTTAGGTTTCATTGTGGTGTTTGTTATACTAAATATACACTTATCAGAATAGTTAGGTTTCATTGTGGTGTTTGTTATACTAAGATATACGTTTTCATCAGAATAGTTAGGTTTCATTGTGGTGTTTGTTATACTAAGATATACGTTTTCACTTATCAGAATAGTTAGGTTTCATTGTGGTGTTTGTTATACTAAGATATACGTTTTCACTTATCAGAATAGTTAGGTTTCATTGTGGTGTTTGTTATACTAAGATATACGTTTTCACTTATCAGAATAGTTAGGTTTCATTGTGGTGTTTGTTATACTAAGATATACGTTTTCACTTATCAGAATAGTTAGGTTTCATTGTGGTGTTTGTTATACTAAGATATACGTTTTCACTTATCAGAATAGTTAGGTTTCATTGTGGTGTTTGTTATACTAAGATATACGTTTTCACTTATCAGAATAGTTAGGTTTCATTGTGGTGTTTGTTATATATACATTTTCACTTATCAGAATAGTTAGGTTTCATTGTGGTGTTTGTTATACAAGATATACGTTTCACTTATCAGAATAGTTAGGTTTCATTGTGGTGTTTGTTATACTAAGATATACATTTTCACTTATCAGAATAGTTAGGTTTCATTGTGGTGTTTGTTATACTAAGATATACGTTTTCACTTATCAGAATAGTTAGGTTTCATTGTGGTGTTTGTTATACTAAGATATACGTTTTCACTTATCAGAATAGTTAGGTTTCATTGTGGTGTTTGTTATACTAAGATATACGTTTTCACTTATCAGAATAGTTAGGTTTCATTGTGGTGTTTGTTATACTAAGATATACGTTTTCACTTATCAGAATAGTTAGGTTTCATTGTGGTGTTTGTTATACTAAGATATACGTTTTCACTTATCAGAATAGTTAGGTTTCATTGTGGTGTTTGTTATACTAAGATATACGTTTTCACTTATCAGAATAGTTAGGTTTCATTGTGGTGTTTGTTATACTAAGATATACGTTTTCACTTATCAGAATAGTTAGGTTTCATTGTGGTGTTTGTTATACTAAGATATACGTTTTCACTTATCAGAATAGTTAGGTTTCATTGTGGTGTTTGTTATACTAAGATATACGTTTTCACTTATCAGAATAGTTAGGTTTCATTGCGGTGTTTGTTATATTAAGATATACATTTTCACTTATCAGAATAGTTAGGTTTCATTGTGGTGTTTGTTATACTAAGATATACGTTTTCACTTATCAGAATAGTTAGGTTTCATTGTGGTGTTTGTTATACTAAGATATACATTTTCACTTATCAGAATAGTTAGGTTTCATTGTGGTGTTTGTTATACTAAGATATACGTTTCACTTATCAGAATAGTTAGGTTTCATTGTGGTGTTTGTTATACTAAGATATACGTTTTCACTTATCAGAATAGTTAGGTTTCATTGTGGTGTTTGTTATACTAAGATATACGTTTTCACTTATCAGAATAGTTAGGTTTCATTGTGGTGTTTGTTATACTAAGATATACGTTTTCACTTATCAGAATAGTTAGGTTTCATTGTGGTGTTTGTTATATTAAGATATACGTTTTCACTTATCAGAATAGTTAGGTTTCATTGTGGTGTTTGTTATACTAAGATATACGTTTTCACTTATCAGAATAGTTAGGTTTCATTGTGGTTTTGTTATACTAAGATATACGTTTTCACTTATCAGAATAGTTAGGTTTCATTGTGGTGTTTGTTATACTAAGATATACGTTTTCACTTATCAGAATAGTTAGGTTTCATTGTGGTGTTTGTTATACTAAGATATACGTTTTCACTTATCAGAATAGTTAGGTTTCATTGTGGTGTTTGTTATACTAAGATATACGTTTTCACTTATCAGAATAGTTAGGTTTCATTGTGGTGTTTGTTATACTAAGATATACGTTTTCACTTATCAGAATAGTTACGTTTCATTGTGGTGTTTGTTATACTAAGATATACGTTTTCACTTATCAGAATAGTTAGGTTTCATTGTGGTGTTTGATATATTAAGATATACATTTTCACTTATCAGAATAGTTAGGTTTCATTGTGGTGTTTGTTATACTAAGATATACGTTTTCACTTATCAGAATAGTTAGGTTTCATTGTGGTGTTTGTTATACTAAGATATACGTTTTCACTTATCAGAATAGTTAGGTTTCATTGTGGTGTTTGTTATACAAGATATACGTTTTCACTTATCAGAATAGTTAGGTTTCATTGTGGTGTTTGTTATACTAAGATATACGTTTCTACTTATCAGAATAGTTAGGTTTTCATTGTGGTGTTTGTTATACTAAGATATACGTTTTCA